>NW_026526774.1:0-262000 GCF_024362965.1 Panthera pardus
TTTTTGTCTTTTATAAGATATTTTGGGTTAATTTTACTGGAATCAAAGTTCATAATTATTTTAAAATGCATCTATTTTATTAAGTATATCAATAGTTTATTCCTTTCTATTTCTGAGTAGAGTCCCAGTGTATGGATAGTTTGTACACCCATTCACCTACTGATGGAAATTTGGGTTGTTTCTAGTATTGGGCTATTATAAATAATGCCTCTATGAAAATTTGTGTACAAGTTTTTGCATGGACATCCACTTTCATTTCTTATGGGAAAATACATAACTGTGGGGCGCCTGGCTGGGTCAGTCCGTTAAGTGACCGACTTTGGCTCTGGTCATGATCTCGCGGTTTGTGAGTTCGAGCCCCGCGTCAGGCTCTGTGCTGACCGCTCGGAGCCTGGAGCCTGCTTCGGATTCTGTGTCTCCCTCTCTGTCTGCCCCTCTCCTGCTTGCTCTCTGTCTCTCTCTCAAAAATAAATAAACATTTAAAAAAAGAAAAAGAAGAAGAAAAAGAAAATACAAAAGTGCGAAATGGCTAGGTCATATGGCAGGTAAGTGTTTAACTTTTTAAGAAACTGCGAAATTGTTTTAGAAAGTGTTTGTACTATTTTACATTCTTAACAGCAGTGTATGAGAACTGCAGTTGCCCCATACTCTTATCTGCACTTGGTATGCTCAGTCTTTTTAATTTCAGCCATTTTTAACAGGTGTGTAATAATATCTCATTGTAATTTTAATTTGCATTTCCTCAATGACTCATGGCACTGACCACTTTTTCAAGTGCTTATTTTCTACGTATGTATTTTCTTTGGTGAAGTTAAAATTTTTGTGCTGCTAGATTCACTTTTATTAATTGACTTTTGAGATTTCTTTCTGTATTCTGAATACAAATCTTTTGTCACAAAGATGCCTTGCAAATATCTTTTTCTCACTCTGGGACTTAGCTTTCCATTCTCTTTACAGTGTCTCCCAAAGGGTGGATATTTCTACTTTTGTTAAGGTCCAGTTTATCAAATTTTCCTCTTGTGGATCATGCTTTTTGTGTCAGATCTAAGAAATCTTTGTCTAATCCAAGGTTATCAAGCTTTTCTGTGCTGTCCTAATGTAAATAAGTGCTTAATACATAAATTCTTAATGAATATTTACTCAATAAATTGATGTGAGGTATTTTTTATTTGAAAATGTATTTTTATAACCATACAATGGGAAATATTGGTTATTTTCCTTTTTTCAATTTTAAAAGTTTTATTTAGATGTATTTTATATAACCTATAATATTTAATTTTTAGAAAGAGTGCTATTTTTTTAAGTATAATTTATTGTCCAATTTGCTTCCATACAACACCCAGTGCTCATCCCAACATGAGACATCCTTTGCAAAATGAAGGGTTACAAGCTGGTACCTTCCTTGGAAATCCCCCACATTTGGGAAATTTGTTAAAGGTTAGGGTAGATTGAACAGATTTAACAATATTTAACAACTTTGTTGCATATGAAGTTGGGGAGTACAAGTAGGACACTTTCCTAAAGGACTGAATAGTCTGAATAACTCATTTCATCAAGAAATAATCCATAGTTTTCAAAATGGGATAGTAATTATGAATATAACCTGGTGGCAAAATTCTAGTCTTTCTTTATCCAACCCTTAGGTTGGAACACACCTGGTTCTCAGGAGGAGAGAGGGCTATAATTAACAACTACAATGCATACTTTTCTATCACACAGACAAGCAACAAAAAGCCATAAAATTTGTAGCCCAAACAGAAACGATTTGGGTCCCAGGATCATAATGTTACATAGAATGCAGGGTGATGCCCCCTGTCACCCTTCCTCTCAGACCTCCAAGTGATGGGGTTCTTTCCAAAAGGGGAATGTCCTTCATGAGAGAGAAAAAAAGCCACATTCAGATTAAATTAAGTGCCGTGTTTTTGTTTGAACAATTGGTAGCAAAAACCAGGCTGTTTGCTTAGCTTTATTTACTTATGGTGGCTAAGAGTTTGGGGTTGCTGCTGGCAAATTGGGTGCTTAGCAGGGTTTATAACCAACTTAGCTTTGGTGAGTGGAAGAACACGTCTTTGAACTCATAAATAATCAGCAACACTGCCACTATATTCCTTTCATGAGACAATCGGTGAAGTCCTTGGTGGCTAGCTGATAACCATGAATGTATTGTTTTTGTTTCTGTTTTTCTCCAGGTGTAAAAGGCCTCCTCCAGACTAGACATCATTAATGAGGCTTCTAATGGACAAATATACTTTCAATCTTTCAGGACAATCCTTTGCTTCCTACTGTAAATTAGTATCGATCTGGTCTTCTAGTTATTTCTCCTTTCAGGCACAATAGGAAAATTAATGTAATAAGTAAAGTTCTGCCTGCTGTGAAGCTTTTCTTCTTCACGGTCATTCTGGGACCCTTTTAAGCCAGGATCTAAAACCATGAAATATTTGGGATTCTTTCTTGTCTGTTAATGATCACAAAAAAAACTTCGCCTGAGGTCTTTGATGTACAATGAGGAACAGACAACAGAATGACAAAATTGGGAAGACATGTTGGGAGATGAGAAAAATGTTCTTAAAATTCACTTGGATTTTAAAAATCTGATTGAGTCTTATTTTGTTTATAACTCTTCTACTTGATAATTGAATCTTGTTGGAAACTCATAATTTATAACGGCCAGTCATATCAGATAACGTTAAATTCATGATAGACAGGTAAAGGTTCTGGTTTTTAGTCTCCCTCAGAGATTAATAGAAACAAACAAACAAAAACTACATTGGATTCTAGAATGTTCATAGTTTTAGGTTTCTTATTTAGATCTATATTGTATTTTGAATTTTTTTAAAGATTGAAGTTCATTTTTTTTTTTTTTTTTTGCAAATAGACATTCAAATGTTCCAATATCATTTGTTGAAAAGACTATCCTTTCTTCACTCAGTTGCCTTTGCATCTTGGTAAAAAATCGGTTCTTATACAGGCAGATCTGTTTCTAGACTCCCTATTCTATTCTACTGATCTGTCTGTCTTTATACCAAAGCCACAAGGTGGCTTTATAATTAGTCTTAAAATAGCATAATGTAGTCATCCAACTTTGTTCTCTTTTTCAGAGTTGCTTTGGTGATATTGGGCCCTTTGCATTTTCATAGGACTGTTAGAATCATCCTGTCAATTTCTAACAACAACAAAAAAAACCATGATGAGATTTTGATTAGGATTGTGTGAAATCTGTAGATCAATTTGTGGAAAGTTGACATATTAATAAATTTGAGTCTTCTGACCTATGGACATAGTATGTCTCTCCATTTATTTGATTTTGGTTAATTTGGTCTTCTTTCTCTCAGCAATATTTCACAGTTTTTTGTGTGTGGGCCTTACACATACTCTCTAAGATTCATTCCTAAATATTTCATGATTTTGATGGTCTTGTGAATGGTATTTTTAAATGTAAATGTTCAATTGTTCATTTGCCAGTAGTTTCCTCAAATGCATGTGATGATTCATCTCTAAGCACTCTTGGGTCTGTATTCTGAACTCATAGAGACCTCTGGATTTTGTCTGGGTTCCCCTTCCCTGCACAGTGGCCTGGGAAGTCTCTAAAGGCAGTAAGCTAAGCAATTGCAAGGCACCTTCACTTGTTTTCTGTCTTTTGTTGCTTATGTTCAGTGCCCCAAAACCATTGTTTCACATATTTTGTATGGGTTTGGTTGTTTCTGGTGGGAAGATAAATCTGTTCTTTTTTACTACTTCTTGGCTGGAAGTGAATCTTGACCTTTTAAAAATAATCTGGTCATTTTCTTGCTTAATTTTTTATGATGAAACATTTCGCATACAGACAATAATGGAGAGAATACAATGACACCCATGTAGCTTTCACTCAGAATCAATGATTATCAGCTCATTGAATCTTTTTTTTCCAACTGTCTTACTACCTCCTTCACTCTAGATTTATTTTGTTGCTATTCCAGATATCACGTGATTTCATTTGAAAAAAATTCAGTATATATGCAAAATATAACAATTCCTTTTAAATTTCTTTACCTAAAAAAAATAAAGTAGCTCCATAATTTAAAAAATCAATTATATAGAAGTATTCAAACTTTCTTAGTTGAGTCACCAGTGTGTGTTTATACATGTATATACATCTTCAAATCAGGATCTAAATAAAGTCCACATACTGCAAATGATTGGTAAGTCTCCTCTAGTTTATTTTTTATAATAATTTTTTAAATGCTTATTTTTAGAGAGATAGAGCATTGGAGAGAGAGAGAGAGAGAGAGAAAAAATTCCCAGCAGGCTCCACACTGTCAGCATGGAGCCGACTTTCACAAACTGTGCGATCATGACCTGAGCCCAAATCCAGAGTCAGATGCTTAACCAACTACACCACACAGGGGCCCCAAGTCTCAAGTTTATTTTAACTCTACACATCCCCTCCTCCATATCTTACATTTTCCTTGCACATTTTTTTGTTGTTGTTGAAGAAAGGAAGTGCTTCATCCTGTGGGTTCTACAGTTTGGGTTATGTTGATTGCATATTCATAAAATTATTTAACTTGATTTTCTATTGCTTGCAATTCCTGTAAATTGGTAGTTAGATCCAAGGCTTGAGTTTTTGGCAAGAATACTTTATAGTTGATATAGTGAACATTTTTTTTTAAGTTTATTTATTTATTTTGAGAGGGAAGGAGAGAGAGAACTGATGAGCAGGGGAGAGGCAGAGAGAGAGAGAGAGAGAGAATATCTCAAGAAGGCTCCACACTGTCAGAGCAGATGCGGGGCTCAATCTCAGGATGGTGAGATCATCCTGAGCTGAAATCAAGAGTCAGACCTTTCACCAACTCAGCCACCCAGGCACTCTGATATTGTGAACTTC
Source organism: Panthera pardus (assembly GCF_024362965.1). Classification (NCBI taxonomy): domain Eukaryota; kingdom Metazoa; phylum Chordata; class Mammalia; order Carnivora; family Felidae; genus Panthera; species Panthera pardus. The sequence goes on from NW_026526774.1 coordinate 4,865, forward strand.
TAAAATGGGAGGTGCATACTATCTGATTATCTTCTTTTTGTGACATTAGCAAACAAATGTTTATGACCTAGATTTACTATTTCATTAGGAGTTTCAAATTTCTACTTGTATCATACCATCTTCACATACTAAGCGGAATATTTCAGTAAAGAAAAACCCTCCTCAACTATTTCATTACCCTGAGATTCAGTTTGTTTAAGAAATAAAAGATTAATATTTGATTATTTTTTTTTTTATGTACCAGCTTTCAAAATAATGGGTTGATCCTCTAGCATTATCCAAAGAATTTTTTTTTTAGAGTCAATATGGATGTATAATGTTAAACGTTGTTGGTATATTTCTCTCCATGGCAATTTTTATTCTTACTGTGCTCAAATTGTCTCATCTTTGGCCGTTGAGTGCCTCCTCAGGTTGGCTTGTGAATTCTTTTGCCATGACTTCAGCAGTCTTTGAAAATTTTATTGCTTTCTGATATGGTATGATATTCCACGTTCATCTGGAACAGTTCTGCTCTAAACCTGGACACATCCATTTTTCCAAAGAGCTCTTAGTAATTAATGGTAGTTAGAGACCTCAAACAGTGCACTGGAAGTGCTCGTTTCTACGTGTTAGTCACTGTTGCTAGGCCTTTTTAGGAGACAGATGTAGGAAATAATTTATTTCTTTTTTTAAATGTTTATTTATGTTTGAGAAAGAGAGAGAAACAGAGTGTGAGCAGGGGAGGGGCAGAGAGAGAAGGAGACATGGAATCCGACACAGGCTCCAGGCTCTGAGCTGTCAGCACAGAGCCCAACGCAGGACTCGAACTCACGAACCGCGAGATCATGGCCTGAACCGAAGTCAGCACTTAACTGACTGAGCCACCCAGGCACCCAGGAAATAATTTCTTAAAGATACAATACATTATGAGTTCATACTGGCCTTTCTAATTCAAGTTTAGAGCTATGGGCTTTTTACTTAACTTTGTTGATTGTTGATTGTTGATTGTTGATTGTCTCTCCTTTCTCTATCTCAAGTGTCCTGATTCTCAATGATAGCAACAAATTACTCATTTGCTCTGTTCCTTATACACACTAATCTTAGAATAGCAAACCAAGACACGCTGCGGGAATGTAATTCCTAAAAACAATTTCATGTTTTGTTGGAATTCTTCTTTTCTCCCACTTATGATATGCCATTTCAAATGTACAAATTATACATTTTTTAAAAAAAAATATGTTTCAGAGTTACTCAAAATGATTCTTCTCTGTTTATGTCAACAATTTGATAGGGTCATCCCATTCATTTTGCCTTAGGTTTTTAGTGTTAGCTTTTCAAATTTGTTTTTTGTATTCCCTTATGTAGGTATTACACAAATATATATTGTATAAAATATAAATGTATAAATTTAATAAAATTATATATATAATGTATAAATTATAAATTAGATAAAATGTGTATTATGATTACATAAACTATCTGCATGGTTCAAAAGATCTTAAAGGTCTTAAATCCATAAAACAAGACATTTGGGAGAGTCAGGCTCCTATCCCTCTTTATCTACCTTGTATAATCTCTATAGGAATCATTTTTGTTTGCTTTTGATTTATTCTTACATTTAACGGATACAAAAGTTATATATAATATCCATATCTGTATCACATGTATCCAGAAGATTATATATATTTATACTGCTGTTTAGATGACAGGGATATACCATACACATTTAACTTACATTTCCTGGTGTGTATGTTTTACATGCTTTATTTTAATTGAAGTATAGTTGACATAGAATGCTATATTAGTTTCAGGTGTATTTATATACTTAACTGTGTTTCATAGAGAGTCTTTCATAATGGGATAAAGAAATAGTTTTCGTGTGTGATTTCAGCTGTATAGTACTCTTGTGTATGGCGGAGCCATTGTTTATTCAACCAATTCTCTATTGAAGTATGTTTTTTATTGTTGTTTTTTAGTTTTTACTATTACAGATAGTGCTGAAGTAAAAAGGCTTGTTGTGCATATGTCTTTTCATATTGCCACCAGTTTATCTTTGGCATTGATTTCAAGAAGTAAAATTGCTGAGTTAAAGGATGGATGTGTGTATGTACTTTTGCTAGGTACATATTGCTAAATTTCTTTCCATGGAGATGGTACCAACTTGCATTTGCACCAGAAATTGTGAGAGTGCCTGTGTCTTCATGGCCTTGTCAACAGACTATGCCGGCAAACTTTTAGATTTTTCTAATTAGATAGATGGGCAATGTTATATGTATATGTTTATTTTTTCTTTTTTAAGGGAATAACTTGACTCTTAGAGAAAAGTTGCCAGAATAGTTCAAATAACTTTTTCCCTGAGCAATTTGAGAGTAAGTTGCCAAACTAAGGCTCCATGACTCTTACCTATTTTAGTGTGTGTTTCTTAAAGACAAGGACGTTCTTCTACATAAATGACAGTGTAGCCGTTAATATCAGGAAGTTAATATTGATATATTAATAGAAACTGATACTCAGACCCTATTCGAATTTTCCCAGTGGTTAATAATGTTCTTAATAGAAAAGGATTTGGGATCACACAATGGTGTTGTTCAACATATCTCTTTATTTTTCAATCTTCCCTTGATTTTCATGACTTTGATTCCTTTCACTCTGACTATTTTGTAGAAAGTCTCACAATCTGGATTTGTCTGATGTTTCCTAATAGTTAAATTCAGGTTATGCATTTTTGGCTGGATATCACAGAAGTGATGCTATGTCCTTGTTGCTTCCTCTCAAGTGCTACATAATTTAAATTTGTCCTATTACTGGTGATGTTAATTTGGATTACTTTGTTAAATAGTACCTGCCAGGTTTCTCCACTGTAAATTTACTCTTTTCCCCTTTGTAATTAATAAATATTTTGTTGAGAGATACTTTGAGATGATATAAATAAACTCTCCTCATTAAATTTACCCACTAGTTGTAGTATCCATTGCTATTTCTTGGCTAAATTATTACTTTGATGGTTGCCAAATGGTGATTTTCTAATTTTATCTTTTCTCCTACATTAATTGTAAAGTTACTGTAGGAAAAAACTATCTTTCTCCTCATTTATTCATCCATGTGCTTATATCATATGGACTCATGAATTCCTATTTTATTTGATGGGTCATAGTTCATTTATCTTTATTTACTGTGATGCTCAAATTGTTACACATTTAGGCAGTGAAAGCCTGTTAAATTGGTTTTGATGTTTTTTCTTTCTCCGTATTTCCTTGAGCAACAAAATGTTCTAGCTTATATGATACTTTTCTTGACCCAGCCTTATAATCAGCCATTTCCTTGAGGAATAAGGATTCTTTTTGGGGAGAGGAATAGAATTTAGAAACCAAAATTTGGGCACTAGATATGCACATTATTATTGGGGTTTCACTGCCCCCAGGCCCTCTCAGAGAACAGAATTAGTGAATATATGTATATCAAAAGATAAGCAAACGTATTTTATATATGCGTGTTCTTACATACACATACATTTACATCTATATTATTTCCCTATTTATCTATTGAAAACTGTCAGTTTACATTGTTGTCTCTAATTCTAATCTAATACCAAAGAGTTTATTCTAGGTTTATTTCCATCTATATTTGTAAGTTCCTTTCTTTATGAGAAACCTGACTCCTATTAGCCTCATTATATCTACTTATTCTATCAATCCCTGCTGAGCGGAACCCAACATCCATCATTACTGATGCCCTCCCCTACTTCCATGTAGACCCCTTTTTCACCCTTCTTGGATTCCAACATCCCACACCAGGCCACTGTCACCAATGTGGCCCTTCTCTCCCTCCTTGGGCTCTGACACCCTGCGCCGGGTCATGTAAACACCTGTCCATTCTGCTTAGGCTCCAAAACTTGTAGCAGGCTGCCCCCACACCCCACACCACCCAACCTTCTGCAAGGATGCCTATCTTATTTAACCCCTCTAGCTTTAGGATGGAGCAAGGAAGGAAAAAAGTAAAAGAAAGCAGACGGGAGGAAAGGAAGAAAGGTAGGTAGGAGGGAAGGAACTTTCATTTTTTAAATTATGAGTAAGAATGAGATCTCTTCAAATGTTTAGCATGCCATTTGCATTGTACGCATGCCTCTATAGAGCGTATGTGTGTGTGTGTGTGTGTGCATGTATGAACTGTTAACATCTCTAGCAATTTTGCTATAGTCATTTGCTGTACATCTCTTTTTTCAGGAATTCTTTATATATTAGGAATATTAATCTTTTGTAATATAATGTACTGTAAATTTCAAATATGTTTTCTAAACTTGTCTTTAGGTTTTTTCTCTGTTTTCATTTTATGCAATTTATTACTTTTTTCTCTTATTGTTCTCAGATTTTGAATCAACATTGAGGAATAGTTTCCTTTTTTAAAAATATAATGTATTCTCAAGTTAGCTAACATACAGTGTATATAGTGTGCTCTTGGCTTCAGAAGTAGATTCCCACGATTCATTGCTTACATACAACACCCAGCCCATTCCAACAAATGCCCTTCTCAATGCTTATCACCCATTTTCCCCTCTCCCCTACCCCCTCATCAACCCTCAGTTTGTTCTCTGTATTTAAGAGTCTCTTATGGTTTGCCTCTCTCGCTGTTTGAAACTATTTTTCCCCTTCCCTTCCCCCACGGTCTTCTGTTAAGTTTCTCATATTCCACCTATGAGTGAAAACATGATATCTGTCTTTCTCTGCCTGACTTATTTCACTGAGCATAATACCCTCCAGTTCCATCCACGTTGCTTTTTCATTGATTTCCAATTAAGCTAGATGTTGGACTAGTTGTTGTGAGAAAAAAATCTGACTTGACTCTGCCATCTCACACTTTCAGCTGGAATCCAAGAGCTGGAATCACGCTTCCTGGTACCCGGAGATCTATTAATTTTGACGGGGAACAAAGTGCAAATGCCATGCGATGCCATCCTGATTGATGGCAGCTGTGTGGTAGATGAAGGCATGCTGACAGGTACGGTTCTGTCTCACGACTTACAGCCTTGGCAAGCTCTCCCAGGTTCCTTCTCTATCAGAACAACAGTGGCAAAGCTGGGGCTTGCTGTGGGATATTACACTCCCACAATTCTTACTTGACTGTCCTGCTCTGGATGGGAGAGTTCAAATTAAAGCTGCTTTCTGTGTCCTATGTTTGATACAGTTGTAATTTTCTGAGTGCTTAGCATTTTCTTCTTGAACAAAGGTTATTGCAACCCTGTCGCTTTACCTTAAAAGACTGTAGAGATCATTAGACATTTCAAATCATCTGTGACTTTTATGTTCCGTATTTTCACATAAATTGTATCTTTTGATAAACTTGGAAGATATGAAAGCTATTGATGACATCCTGAAACCCAGAAGGTCAAGTCCAAGCTCTTCCCTGCCTTGGCTTGAATATGTGAAAAGGTTCACGACAAAGGATTTGTCACACATCTGCTGCCTGAAAACACACTGGGACTTTAGGACTAATTGAATTTCATTTTTAAGTAGTATGCTGCTAGAGCAGGGAGGGACCTTAGAGGTCACTGCATCTCATGGATATGGAAGCTGAGGTCCAGAGAGAAGAGACCTTGAGATCACAGTGCTTCAAGTTCTCACGAGTGCACATTTGAGGAGATGTTGTGCCAACATTTCTGTAAGATAAAGAAGAATCATAAAGTTTTTTTCACAGATGGACTAGGGGGCTGAGAAGACACATTGACATACTGTGGTTCCCACTGAAGCCAAAATTGAATCCATTTCTCTAGGACAGACCAGGAAGGCATGAAATGGAGACAAGAACATGTATCTTTCTTCTATGTAACTTTACCAAAAAATGTTTTTTTATTTTTTTATTAAAAAAGGTTTTTTTAATGTTTATTTATTTTTGGAGACAGAGAGAAACAGAGCATGAACAGGGGAGGAGCAGAGAGAGAGGGAGACACAGAGTCGGAAACAGTCTCCAGTCTCTGAGCTGTCAGCACAGAGCCCAACATGGGGCCCGAACTCACGAACTGTGAGATCATGACCGAGCCAAAGTCAGACACTCAACCGACTGAGCCACCCAGGCGTATGGTCTCCCCCCACCCCAATTTTTTTAATGCGTGGCAGGCCATGTTTCTTCATATAAGGAATCCGTAGATTTGTAAAATTCCTTTAGTGCTGGGACCTCTGCAATGCTAAGTACCTTTCTTCTGGCAAAAAGTGGCCCTACTACAGTGGGACATATCTCTGACTTTGTACTGCCCACTTTTCAAAGGCCAGTGGAAGGCTTTACAAGGTTTATTCCACAGATCAGACCCTAATTACTTCCTCAACGTCATTCACCACCCTGTATTAGCACTTCAGCCCACTGCCATCTGCTCCTTCCATGTCACTGGCAGCAGTCACCCATGTCCCAATTGCCAAACCCAATGGATTCTTTAGATTTCTCTTCTTGTTGACCTCTCTGCTGCCTTTGATGATTCTGACCATCTTTCCTTTTGGAAAACTCTCTTCTCCCTAACTGTCCAAGATAGCGCCCTGCCCATGCTGCTCCTGATTGTTGGTAGTGCTCAGAGCTATGTCCTAGTCCTATCCTCTTCTATCCTCACTCTTGGTCCCTCAGTAATCTTCTCTCTCCTGTGACTTTAATCATAGCCTGTAAGGTGGTGAACTTTGACTAAATGTCTCTGGTCTAGGCTTCTCCCTTGAACTCCAGACTCAAATAAATAAATGCAAGACGTCTCAACATAGCCATCCCACAAGACATCTCCAACTCATGGTGAACATAAAGCAACTCTTCCTTCCTCCTATAATCCCTCTGTTGATGACTAATGCCACCCTCTGCTCATTTCCCCAAGTTGGAAACCAAGAAGCCATTTTGAATTTCTCTGTTCCTATGACCTCCCAATATAAAACTCTCCCCAAGTTTTGTAACTTCTTACCTTCTTATTTCTCAGCTCCTGGACTTCCTTTTACTCTCACTGCCTGCTGCCATAAGTCAGACTTTGTTCTCTCCATCTGGATGTCCAGCTTCCAACCTCACCAGACTTCAATCCATTCCCTGTACTGCAGATAGAGTACTCTCTCTCGTACATGAATATGATATTACTCTCCTGAAAAAAACACTTAAATATCTCCCCACTCCCTTCTGCCACTAATGCCTACAAAAACCATGTAAACACTTAAATATGTGCACCTAGGGCTTCCCTGCTTTGGTTTCCTGCACAGGTCTCATGGCCCCTCACTCCCCATGCCCCACATTCTGGACCTCACAACTTGCTATTCCCTACACAGCTATTTCTAGCCTTCTTTAATGTCCTTGTTGGATGTTACAATACTTATAGTATTTATAATACATTATTCTTATTTATTGGGACTAAAAGTCTCCTAAAAAACAATCTCCTTGTATCCCTAATACCTAGGGTTGTCCCTGCCACCCCCTGCAGGCTTATAACAAACGTCCACCGCATGCCTAGTGAGTGCATACGTGATTTAAATGAGATGTTTGTTTTCTATAGGAGAAAGTATTCCAGTCACTAAAACTCCATTGCCCAAGATGGAGAGCTCCATGCCCTGGAAAACGCAGAGTGAAGCCGACTATAAAAGGCATGTCCTTTTCTGTGGGACAGAGGTTATCCAAGCTAAGGGAGCGTGCTCCGGGACCGTGAGGGCGGTGGTGCTGCAGACTGGTGAGTGAGCATCCCTTCTTTGGTATGTTACTTTAATGAAATATTTTTGCTCAGTGTGTCTAGTGCCTGAAATCTATTAGGTAAGCAATAGTCTTTCGATAACGAACCAAACCTATTAAAGTTCCATATTTCAAGTGTGAATTGCACTATGGCACATGCCTTTTAGTCAACAAAATACCTATGACAATAATTACTATTAACATGTTTTGTAGTTTAGAAACTATCTCTATATATCAAACCTGCACAGCAAAGATGCTTGTTCCCACTTCGTACATAAATAGGCTGAGGTCAGCACAATCTGAACAAACTTAAAAAAAAAAAAAAATCACATAGCTAGTCACTGAAAGACCTGGGTCTAGAACTTAGATCTTTTAGCCCCAAATCCCAAGTTTTTCTAGCCAGGGTTAGAAATTGAAAACTTAGGCGCCTGGGTGGCTCAGTCGGTTAAGCGTCCAACTTCAGCTCAGGTCATGATCTCACGGTTCGTGGGTTCAAGCCCTGCATTGAGCTCTGTGCTGACAGCTCGGAGCCTGGAGCCTGTTTCGGATTCTGTGTCTCCCTCTCTCTCTGCCCCTTCCCCACTCGTGCTCTGTCTCCCTCTGTCTCAAAAATAAATAAACATTAAAAAAATTTTTAAAAAGAAATTGAAAACTTGACACTGAAAAGTATTAGAAATTAAGTCCATCAGTATTTACTGGGTCCTATGGTTTAATTTCAAGTAACGTGTGTGTGTGTGTGTGTATGTGTGTGTGTGAGTCGTTTCCTTAAAATGAAGTTATATTGGGCAAGGCTGTGTTCTGATCCCAGTGTGGTGGTTTCCTATCTCTGGGTCACATTGATTTTGAAAGTAGAGAGAAGAAAGATCAGAAGGGAATAGGCTCTGAAAAAGTAAGATATTTCCATTCTGGCACTCAGGTGTCTTCCCAATTATCCTTTAATTGTGTTTGGGTTTAAGCACTGTTGAAATATCTCTAGAGAAAAACAAAGGCCATGTTGAGGCTTAGAAGCGTGCTAGTAGTAAGATTTGTCATCCTAAGAATGTGGATTGTGTGTTTGTTACTTCAGGATTCAACACTGCAAAAGGCGACCTCGTGAGATCCATTCTGTACCCGAAGCCAATGAATTTTAAGCTTTACAGGGATGCCATCAGGTTCCTCCTGTGCCTTGTAGGGACAGCAACCATTGGGATGATCTATACTTTGTGCGTCTATGTGCTCAACGGGGTAAGTTGCTTTTGTTCTTTTACTACATGCACACGTAACACTCATGGAGGTATAATTTATACTCTGCATGTTAACCTTAATCTCAGCTATGGTTTATAAACCTGGGAAACAAAGCCAAACACTGATACCTGCACATGTACTCACAGTTCGCCAATATGAGAGATTGATCCCCAAGTAATATTATAACAATCAGAACTAGAGGGGCAAAACGCTGTTTCCTGAGCTACCAACAGTGCCTCTCATCTTGTACACTTCTTACACCATTTTTTCATTTTCGATCTGAGAATATGTTTATCCCAGTAACATAGTATTTTGGCATTACTAAATAAGGAGCTGAAAATAAAACCTGGATATCCCATGTTGGTGAGGCCATGGCAAATTTGTACATTGTTCTCTGCTGGTAGCAGCAATGACTCATTACAAACTGTTTCATTGCACTTTGGAAAATCTATGAGAGCCATAAACCGTGCATACTTTGTGACCCACTCATATCATTTCTGGGAATCTGACCTAAGGAAGTAAACAAAAAGGAGGAAAAAAGTCATATGCCCCACGCTGTTCAGGACTGATTTACCTGTAATAGCTGAAGAGTGACTTTATGTCCCAGGAGCCTCCAGAGGAGGTGGTGAAGAAAGCCCTTGATGTCATCACAATTGCGGTCCCTCCTGCTCTACCTGCTGCTCTGACCACAGGCATTATCTATGCCCAGAAGAGGCTGAAGAAGAGAGGCATCTTTTGCATCAGCCCCCAGAGGATCAATGTATGTGGACAATTAAACCTTGTCTGCTTTGACAAGGTATGTGTGTTTCACCCTCATTATCATTGCCATTTTTATCATCGTTGTCATCGGGTAGAGGCGCTTCACACTTTTCTGGGGCAGGAAACACAGGATGTGTTATCTGCCTTCCTTTTATCTCTGGTTGGATGCGTAATCTAGGAAAGGCACGTCTCTTGAGCTTCCAGATTCTAGGGTTTAGAAGAGGGAGAGTAGGTACTGAATAAGCAGGTCTTTGAAAGTCCTTCCAGCTCAGTTAATTAAGGTAGCATTCTGTCCCTCCCCAGACAAAACCACATACAAGGAACAAAACTTAAACCCTTCACTATGGTCCCTGCTTGACCACTACCATGGTCAAGGATATTGCCTAGCGTATAGTCAGTGCCCAATAAATATTTATTGGTTTAATAATGAATAAATAAATAATTAATAATGATAATGATGAATAATAATGAATAATGCATAATTATGAATAAATAATAATTAATCATAATAAATAATGAATGAATTAAAAAGGGAAGGATTTATTTAACTGTATTTTACTTGGGCAGTTGCACTTGGCTATAGGAAAGCTCCAATCAAATCCTTACTGTATTTTCCCATCTGTAGTATATTGCTTAAAATTATTCTTGACTATATGCCAGTTATTCCCAACCAGCCTCTTATTCTACCTCCTCCTGCATATATTCTTTTGGTCTGGTGTCTGCCTATACTGAGTGAGGGTAGGGGCTGTGAGAGCGTAAGGCAGGGATGATGGGCTGTCTTGTGTCCAGGTCTTCATTTATAAAGGGGATTGACTGCAGAGAGAGGTCAATGCCTTTGAAAGAAGTTTAACATTACAGTTCTCCTGGTAAGGAGAGGCACAGTCCTGTGGGCCATGGGAGGAATGGCAAGTTTGGATAAGGGATCTGAGGAAATGCCTAGACCAAGGCCTTTACTGGGGTCTCTACGGGGAAGGCAGGTCAGGGCAGGGTAAACAGCTTATGACTGGCTAGTTTGAACGATTTGGGTGAGCTTTGGGCTGCAGGGTGGTCTCTGGCCCTTGGCCCCAGGATGATGAAGGCAGCAGACTATTGCCTCCTGAGGAGTAGGGGCCAGGTAGATGATTAGTTTGCATGTCAAAGGCACGCGGAGTCCCTTACTATCTCTAAGAATTGGCTAGCCCAGGAGATGGAGTCTTTCCTTAGAAAGGTTTTTTAAGATGTCAAATCATCATAATATATAGAAAATTAATACAACACAAGGGTATAATAGGCAGGTGAATATGGGCAAATGAGTGGATTTAGGAACGCAATAGAGCCGGTGGTTTTGACCAGAGCAAGACGTCAGTAATGGGAGAGGTTTGTACACCTTTGCTATCTGGGTAAGACATTTGTACATACCTTTCAGGCAGTGCGGTACCTTTGAGAGTGGTTTTTGGTTCTGTTTTTGCTTTTTTAATTGTCGTTCTCCTTTTTCTTACTTTTGTTGTGGCAAAATGAACATTCCATAAAATTTACCGTTTTAACCATCTTTAAGTGGCTTTAAGTGCACTTACATTGTTGCGCAATCATCACCGCCATCCATCTTGAGAATTGTTCTATCTTCCCAAATGGAAACCCTGTGTCCATTAAACAGGACATTGAGGTTCTTGATGATAGAAAAGTAATAGGATCAGAGCTATATTACATGGTTACTGGACTATCAGAGAGACCTACCACGATCAGAAGGCTAACATGGCTCTTGCCAGCATTTCTGAATTATTTTGTGATCCAATTAGCATAACAAAGAAGAATGTTCTATTTGTGGGGTCATCTCATCCCTGCACTTGGCAAAAGAAGCAGGGGTGGGACAAATCATTATGACATGAATTTGCATAAAATAAGTAATAATTAGGGGTAATTATCATAATTTGCTCTTACTCTGTGTCAGACATTAAATCAAGCACTTTATTTGTATCATCTAATTTGACGTTCACAATAACCTCATCCGATTATAAGCACATTGTACAGGTAAGGGCTCCAAGTTTCAGAGGGATTAAATAACTCTCCCAGGTCATACAGCTAGTGTTTTAAATGAGTCCAAGCTCTTCATCATTATCCTGTACGGAGAGAAATACCAAAAAGCACCCTCTTTTACCTAACAGGTGTCAAAGAGCAAACCACCTGTTTAGAGCAGGGAAAAAGTCTACTCCCATTACTTATTTCTGATGACATACTTTTATCTTCTGCTGTAAAACCTGGGACTCACCCACTTTATAGCTCTTACAGGCTTACCAAGACTTTCCCATTAGATCCTCACAACCAGCCTCTGAAGTCTGTAAGACAGATACCGTTTTCTTCCTTTATTGCCAGCTTGGTACAACTGGTAGGAGCCGTCCAAGCTTCTGCCGAGGACCCCAGGATTCCCACCTGACTGTGTCCTTCCTTGAGGTGCTGATTTCAGTAACGTGTTTGTGACATATATTTCCCTGTTAAAACATACCTTATGGGCTGTCGCTTCAGAGTAAACCGAGCCCTCGTTTCTGTTTAGACAGGCACCTTAACAAGGGATGGTTTGGATCTCTGGGGAGCCGTACCCTGCGATAGGAGTGGGTGAGTACCTGGGACTGAATGCACTGGAGTTTCTCTTTTCCCAGAGAAAATACTCTGCATTTTCTCCTGAAAATTAATAATGAAGACATTTTGGCTTCAGAGCAGTGGTTGCCAGAGTGCCTTCATGTAATGTCTCTTTGGAGCACTTCCAAGTCTTACTGAAACATGCATAGCTCCCTACACCCTATCCCCTGCCCCATTCCACTCGCAAACCTAGGAGACAGAGGGGTTTCGCGTCTTTGCTAAGATGTGATTTGTAAAACCATTTTTAAATTTTTTTAATGTTTATTTATTTTTGAGCAAGCGAGAGGGAGAGAGAGAGAGAGAGAGAGAGCAGGGGAGGGGCAGAGAGCGAGAGGGAGACACAGAATCCAAAGAAGGCTCCAGGCTCTGAGCTGTCAGCACAGAGCCCAGATCATGACCTGAGCCAAAGTCAGATGCTTAACCAACTAAGCCACCCAGGCACCCTGCAAAAAAATCTTAAAACTGTAATTTGCTGTCAGCATATTAGTGAGGGGCCTGAAGTTGACCCAGTGTACCTGATTTGGAGAATACCAGGACACGGTCCCTCAGGGAGGTAACATTCCTTCTACAAACTGAAGCCTTTCAGTTTGCCTGGAAGGAGAACACTGCACTGACTTGTGCACAGTGAGTTTCAGGAAGAGCAGCAGCCATGAACCCGTAGCTAATGCACTCATTTTCTTTGGTATTGCAGTTCTGGAAACTCCACCTTTTGGGTGCAGGGCAACTCCTCCTTTCTGGCCAGAAAAGACTCGTTTTTTTGGCAATTTTCAGCTCGGGGTGGTATGATTTGCATGGCTCTCTTGTGTGGCCCTCTTGTGGGCATGTCTGACATTGCACCCCCCCCCCCCCCCCCCCCCCCGCTTTTTCTGGTCACTACCTCCACTTGCGAACAGAACACGAACCATCTGACTTTTACATTTTTTTTTAAATGAAAGTATTTCCCCCGTATCCTCACATCCTCCATCACAAAAGCATCTAATACATAAAAGGTACATTGTGGTTCTTCTTATATGCAGGTGACCTATAATTTATCCACAAAATATTTTAATTACATGTGTGTAATACATTCTCATATGAAAATATTATTTATAAGCAAGTCTATTTCCTGGGTTAACAAATAGATCTCAGTGCTTCTAGCCACTTTGGTCCACAGGAGAAACCTCTTATAAATATTAAACGTTCTCAAGTTCTTTTCATTTTGTCTCAAACATAGATTTAGATATAGACCTGGTCTTCCTGTTCATTTGTATGTTTCCGCTTCAGCTTCCACAAAAAATGTATGTATTTGTTCAAATACGTAAGCATCCTGAGAGTAGTTGGTCTTTTATTTATATTTGTGTTCCTAGTGCTGTAGCACTATACCAGGCACATGGGCACACATAACAGGTGCCCAGCAAATGTTTAATTAAAATGAACTTACTGTGTTCCACCTTTTTTTTTTTTAATGTTCCATCTTTTGAATGCTTTTCCACTTATTGAATTCAGGCATCCTCTTATTCACAAAACTTTCTTTTCTAAAAGTAACCTGTCAGGGGCGCCTGGGTGGCTAAGTCGGTTAAGCGGCCGACTTCAGCTCAGGTCGTGATCTCGCGGTCCGTGAGTTCGAGCCCCACGTCGGGCTCTGTGCTGACAGCTCGGAGCCTGGAGCCTGCTTCTGTTTCTGTGTCTCCCTCTCTCTCTGCCCCTCCCCTGTCCGCGCTCTGTCTCTCTCTGCCTTTCAAAAATGAATAAATGTTAAAAAATAAATAAATAAATAAATAAATGTAACCTGTCAAATTGAAATTAAAACATTGATACAATGTTTAAGTTATTGATTGATTAATTAAGCCTGCTACTCTTGCTTCCTAAAAGGAAAATTTAAAATTTGAAAAGAAAGATTGCCAAATTTAATTAATAACATCAGAGAAAACCTACTCAATACTAGGTAGAAGTCAGCATTTGACTTACAGGCTATTAAATATCTTCTTGTAAAAGGTAAGCTCATCTTTAATAATTCTTTTCCAAAAATTCCTGCCCAATGTGCCAGATACTTCAAGAACCATTAGAAGGCCACCTGGGCTACTTGAGCAGGATCAATCATAAACATTCAAATAAAAATACAAGGACAAGGATGAGAGAGAGTTCTATTTATTTGTTATAAAAACAAGAGTTTGGCCCAGTCCCCAGGAACTCAGAATTATATATTCAGAATTACGTAGCAATGGCAATATGTGTGCCAACTTAAAAATAAGATTTTTTTCCCTTAATCTGTGTTTGCTTTTCAGTGTGAGCTTAAGCATCTGTGTTAATCACGCTGCTGGTGATTGCTTAATGTGTACTAAAATACTGGGGGACATGTTGGAAACCACTAAGACAACTTGAACTACTGATACATAATAATAAATATAATCAACAGGGTCAGTAATCAGCCAAGAGGTTTTTGAACTTGTAGGGAAACTTGAATGAGGAAGCCAGGAAGAAATACGCCTGGATTATGAGTTAGCTCTGTGATGGGGAGGCTTTCGGGAATAAAAGGCTAGAGCAAACTAAGGCCATATTTAAAGAAATTCAGTGTCCATATCATGGGAAATAATAATCTGATCCTGGAGAGCATGTTTTAAGACAAAATGTGACACATAAAAACTTTTCCAGTAATGAGTAATTAGGGTGGTAGAGAGGTCTGGAAACTGCACATTGGAGGCACAGCTAGAGGTCCTATGTAGCCCCAGAGGAAGAAGAGATAATAGGGCCACAGCTGAGCTGGTCCACAAATCTGAAACAAGAGCATGTAGACTCTGGCCCCTTGGAAGCACCTGCCCCTCTGAGGTCCCCCACGTAGGATGGGCTGCTTTGTGGACCACCTACGGTGCTCCACGTGTAAGACATGACAGCAAGGCTTCAAAGGACATGCATCTAGTAAACCTGAGGCCACACTTGATGACTTCATCTCTGACTTAGTGAAAGAACCCTGCATGTGACAATTGGAGTTGTACCTCAGTAGGTTTTAGACGAGGCTAGTTTCTATAAAAAAATGATGGTGATGATGGACGCTAGATGTCAGGACGGAAGAGGGGGACAAAATGTCCTTTTCAAAAATGCTTTTTTTTTAAAGTTCTTTATCATTAAAGTCTTTTGGTTTTCCAGTAATTAACTCATTCATTTATTCATTCATACATTTGTTGAGTATCTGCTGTGGGCCAAACGTCAGATATGTTGGAGAGAAAGATGGAAAAATGTATGCCTGCCCCGAAGGGTTGAGTGAAGATGCACATATACACACACAGCCATACAATGAGCTAGCCTGTGCTTCTCACCACATTGGAAATGAAGCGGTCTGGTAGTTGGGGTGGTAGTGGATGTGTTTCAAACTAAGGGTGATACTTCTAGTTTTTTCTATACCTCTGGGATTAAATCAGTGCCAGAGAAAGAGCAAGGAAAAGAAAGAGTTTGAGACAAACCTCAAAGACCTTTCTCACGCTTGCTGAATTTATAGAAGAATAACGGCTAAATAAAGCATGATTAATTTGGGGGCATTAGAAGATGCATGCCAGTGTAACCATGCATGCTGCAGTAATTTTTCAACAGATATTTACTTCCACAAGCTCCATTTTAGCATGGATGGATAGACTGAAGGCCCTTCCCTTTTCTCCTTCAGGTTCCAAGAAGTCCACAGCTTTGTGTCCGGCAGGTCTTTGCCATGGGGCCCGCTGTGTGCGGCCATGGCCAGCTGCCACTCTCTGATTCTTCTTGATGGGACCATCCAGGGAGATCCTCTGGATCTCAAGATGTTTGAAGCCACCACCTGGGTAAGATCCTGCTCTGCAGATGACCTAAGAAGCTTCTTCAATGCCAGAGCAACACAGATTTTATCATATTCAATACTTTCAATATAGAGGTACATGCAGTAGTGATGGACAAACTAATCTAAGTCTGTTTTCCTCATCTGTACAATTTAACTAATAATAGTATCTCCATTGTGGAGTTATTATGAGGATAAATGGAATGATGCATTTAAAAAAAAAATCCCTGATAGTATGCCTGGGACATTGTAGGTTAACCATATTCATACAATTATTCTATATCTTCCAACTCTTGAGACAACATAATTGCTGTATAATTATTTTCCAACTTTTGAGCAATGTCTGGTTGTAAAGTTTTCTAGAACATGGGGATTAGGAAACAGCACTGTCTCCACTGCTTAGGATAATTCATTGTTACCAAAAGTTTTATTCCTATTAAATGAATATTGACTTTGTTTCTAAGACTGGAAGAAATAAAAAGGGAAACCGTGAAAGAGCTTTTGTTGAGATTTTGAAGTAGATTTAAGAGCAAAACGTATAGTTCAGGACCAGGTCTCTGGTTTCCCGGTTCCAGTTTTGGCTCTGCTCTGACTGCTTGACCCTGTGAAGGCATCCCTCTTGTTCAAGTGTTGGCTCCCATGACCTTAAAACAAAAGGGCTTGCATTAGATCAGCAGTGTTCATATAAAACAAACAAACAAAATGAAATAACAGAGCTGGAATCTTTTCTCCAAAGGAAACCTATTCAGAAACATTCTATTAAAAAACCAACAGTTGGAGTTGCTGTGGTTGACATAGAAGATAGACCCTGTGTAATACAGGAAACGCTCACCACAAGCCCACTCCTACTCCCGGAAGCCCTGTGCAGTTCTAGGCCTCAGTGATTCCCGCGTGCTACCCTGCTAAAGGAGACAGTCTCTAGGGTCCCCTCCAGCGCTAGTGGGATATGGCTCTGTAGCAGTCTGATATCACTCTGCCAGTCCCCCCATTTCTTCTGGGTTACTGTTTTTCTGTATCTTTAAGTAGGAATTACAATTTCCTTTCTGAGATTGTTTCAGCTGCTGGATGATATGATTACAAAGCATTTTGACATCTTTGGGTAAAAGGTTCCTTTGACTATAATTTAGAGTTATTATTACACCAATTACTGAGCGTTTACTGAACACTAGCCACGTACATCACAGTCCCTGCCCTGCCTGGCCCTGAGGACTATCGATTCAAATTAGACAGAGAAGGAAGGGTGGGAACAGTGTCGAACTCTGGGAAAACAAAGACAGTATGGTGCTTGCCTCACACAAGCCTGCCTCTTCATGCTCACTATTTTCAAGTTAAGCTTTTCAGAAGCGGAGAATGAACCTTTATGCAGCACATTCCAACAGAGAAAGCAGGATAAATTGCATGAATAATTCAGAGGTGTCTGCCTTGCAAGTTCTGTGGCATTTCCAATGCACTTCCCCCCTCCCCCCCCCCCGCGCCCCATGGCAAAATAAGTCTGGTTCACCTCCATCTGACTGAGGGAGGTGACACTGAGAATACATCAAGGTGGCCTGAGGATTTTCTCAAAGAGGGGGTTTGAGCGTGGTATCAGTGGACGAATAAGAACTAAATCTCTACAAAGAAATATCTCATTTGTGAAACAGGAGATGGCTGTTTCTGGGGACGATTTCCACATCAAGGGAGTGCCAGCACATGCCATGGTAGTTAAGCCCTGCAAAACAGCCAGCCAGGTAAGCCTTGCCTGCTATCCACCCCCAAATGCCCAGACTCAAAGGGAAATTTTTGAAGGGAAAATTTTGAAGACAGACGTGTCTTCTTTGAATTCCATAGGTGAAAATTGCTAAGACCTTGCTTCCCGTATTTGCTAAAATAAGAATTGAGGGAGTAGTGAACTCTTGACTAGCTAGAAGCTATGTTGGTATGTCCCTCTCCATTCCCCCTCCCTCAACCAGGTCCCAGTGGAAGGAATTGCAATCCTGCATCTGTTCCCATTCTCATCAGCACTGCAGAGGATGACAGTCATTGTCCAAGAGATGGGGGGTGACCGGCTGGCATTCATGAAAGGTGCACCAGAAAGGGTGGCCAGCTTTTGCCAACCTGAGACAGGTAAGCGAACAGACTTGTGATTCAACAGACGGATCTGTTATTTCCAGCCCAAATGTGTCCCATCAGCACATGATCTATAAATTTAATTACCTACTGGCCATTGCTAATTCGGTAACCCAACTGGCATCCCAAACTCAATACTTCTCTTTCTCACTTCCTGTATTTTCCATCTTGGTGAATGGTATTACGAATTTCTGCCGCTACTCCCAATTTAGGACTCGGCCCTGATTCCTCCCTCTCTTTCAGAGCCTCTATTTTATCAATTGCTGATCCATGGCCCTCTCATTCCATCCACCCAGACCCTCATCACCTTTCCCCTGGATCACTTCAATGTTTGGTAAATCCTGGTCCCAGGTTCCCCTACTCCGATTCACCCTTCATACTGTGGCCAGATTGGTTTTTCCACCACATAGTATAACCCTGTTGTCACTTTCTTGCTGCTATTCTTTCGGTCACTTCCCATAGGTTCCAGGATAGTCTCAGACTCCTTTAGGATCACACATAAGTCCTTCATGATCTGGATCCTACCACACTTTCCAGATATGCCTTGCCACTCCTATCCTCTCTCCTCATGCTTCCCCCGAGCTGAACTCACTACTCAAGTCTTGCTGTCTTGTGTCTCTATGTCTGAGCATATGATGCTCCCTTGGCCAAAATGCCTTTCCTCTTCCTTCGTCTACCCACTTCCCGCCAGGATGATACAAGCACCTCGAAATGTTTCCATAGCACACTGCAATTGCTTAGATCTCATTACACTGGCAATGATCTCATTCCACTGGTTGTTACTAACCCGACAGAGATCTTTAAAGCAGGGTCTGCCGTTCAGTCTCTGTAGAGCCAATATCTGACACATACATGGTAAGCAGACTCTCAATGAATGCTTGTTGGTCAAACTGGAGAAAAAAGAATTACACACGATTCCCATCTTTTTTTCTTTTTTCTTTTTTTGTCCTGCTTTTTTCTCATTTCAGCTTCACTGGATCCCAACCCTGACAGTATAATTATATCTAGGGTTCTCACTGACTTATTTGTGTATCTTTTACGAGGTGTGTTTTCTTGGGAAAGAGTTGGATCTGTTTATAAAGAATTTTTCCACCGGTACCAGGGGAATAAATGTTGCATACTAATCTTGCCTTATTTTCTGAACAGTACCAACTAGTTTTGTTAGTGAACTTCAGATTTACACGACACAGGGCTTCCGGGTCATAGCACTGGCCTACAAGAAGCTAGAAACGGATCATCACACCACTGCCTTCACCAGGTAAGTAGGGAGGATTTGATAAAGCAGAATGGTTTGCTGGGCAGTGGACTGGGCAGTGGACTGAACAATACAGCTTGCTGGATTGGTGTGCATAAAATGTCTCTGAACTTGGTAAACAGGGATAGAGTCATCCTTGTCCTGCCTCAGCCACAAAGCTGATGTGAACCCTGGGAGAATTTCTGAGAAAAAACTGTATAAACTATAAAATATGACATCAATGTACAGCTTTGTAAAAACAGACATAGGAAAATAACCAACGTTTCAGAGAGTTTGAAATTGTGGTGACGACCCCGTTTTGAAACAAATACAAGTAGCTCATTTTTTGTTAGAGTTAGTGAATTAGTTGCTAGAAAACATGACATCTGTCTGAAAAACAATTGATAAATTTGCAACTTAATGAAACAAATGAACAGAGCTTAGACTTACACAGAATCAGAAGAGCCATTCAGGAGGTAGTTTTGAGATGTAAAAGAGGTGCCTAAAAACTAAAATGGACTCCAGTATTTATGCGCTCAAATTTGTTGTTGTATTTTCCACCATTTATAGGCTACCTTGTTTATTTCACCTTCACTGCCATGTCCAGTACTCTGTCAGCTTCTGGGGGTAACACTGCTGTGGAGATAATCAGGACTTATTTTGTTATTTTGGATCTTGAATTTGGGAGGTCTAACATACTTGTGCTCAATCCTATCAGATTCAACACTCCTATTGTCATTATATTTTGTACCACTTCCTTTAAAATAAAATTTGTATGTAATTTGATCAGCACGTATTTTCTATAAGAACTGGGGCGTCTGAGTGTCTCGGTTGGGTGTCCAACTTCGGCTCAGGTCATGATCTCACGGTTCGTGGGTTCAAGCCCCGCGTCGGGCTCTGTGCTGACAGCTCGGAGCCTGGGGCCTGCTTCGGATTCTGTGTCTCCCTCTCTTTCTGGCCCTCCCCGACTCATACTCTGTCTCTCTCTGTCTCTCAAAAATAAATAAAAATGTAAAAAAAATAAATAAATAAAAATTAAAAAAAATAGAAGTAAAGACCATGCCCTGTTATATAGTAAACATAGAAGCAAACATGCAATTCATGACAAAAAGTAATATTTCGGTGAATGCTCAGCTGACTCCACTAAATCTAAATGAAGCGATATGTTGCTTGCCCCTGTGTGCAGAATCACTGTGCAGACTGATACAGGTGCATTTACATATTGGAGTTGCAAATACTGCCAGCAGTCTTGCTTGCTGTCAGGGAGGTGACTCTGAAATGGTTACAAACACTTGGTAAAACTGAATCAAACAGTATAATCTCTTCTCACTTTACATGGCAGTTACATTTCTGAAAAATTCAATAGAATATCAAAAGTGTTTAAAAAATACTTTGTGTTTATATGTAAAACACAGCATGGGGGAAGTATAACAATTTATATTTGTTTAATATAATATTCGTAGTATTAGATATGCTATAATAACACAGATACCATATAGTATAATAATAGTACATTATAAACAGTATAACCCAGTACTGAAAGTATAAATGATTTTTTAATGTCCATGAATGGATGACCTGTAAAATATTCAAGAGGCATGTGAGATGCAGGGGAATTCTTCATGGTGCATTGGTCATTGCAGGAAATCTTGCTTGGATGCCTACAAGGTTTCCAAAATGCCTTCTAGAGGCAGCGCCTCTCCTGCTGAAAACCACCAACAGGGTCCAACTCTGTCACTTTGTGAATGGATAGTGGGGTCCAGAGGGGGAAATGGCTCATCAAAGATTACTGAGTATTGGAGTCCTGAGGCCCGCTTAGATTGATCCTTAAAACTCGGGCTATTACAACTCTGGGTATTTGTTGTAATTTAATTGACTCGGGCCATTAAAGTTACTCAAGTCAGAGAGCTAAGAGTGTGAACTTTGAGACTGGATCTCACATTTGAAGGAAACAAACAAACCAACCTGGGGTCAGGTTGTGGCAGAATTGGGAATGGAACTTTGTTTCTTGAGAACCCATTGACAGATATATATTAAGATTCTGGCTATTCTGCTATTTCTGATGATTATATTTTTTTTTTCAACGTTTTTTATTTATTTTTGGGACAGAGAGAGACAGAGCATGAACGGGGGAGGGGCAGAGAGAGAGGGAGACACAGAATCGGAAACAGGCTCCAGGCTCCGAGCCATCAGCCCAGAGCCTGACGCGGGGCTCGAACTCACGGACCGCGAGATCGTGACCTGGCTGAAGTCGGACGCTTAACCGACTGCGCCACCCAGGCGCCCCTATTTCTGATGATTATAATAAATAGTTGCATATCTACCAGTTTCAAACTCATGATTTTTGAGCTGGTGCATATAACAAAGCACTAATGGTGAAGACGGATAACCAATAGGGAATTGTGAGGGCTGTGGCACACAGGAGAGTACATGCCTGGGCTAACAGCATTGAAATTCCAACGTTTCAAAGTCTGGCAAGATCTAAACCCTTATAGGATCCAATAGGATCTAATCTTAGGTTGTCAATTTGCCCCTCCTGTGCTAAAACCACATCACCATACATCTACTCCTAGCTTAGTTAATTTACCTAAGCTTTGCTAATCCCTAATTAGAGCAGAAAATTTTTTCTAGGGTGTGCGTGTGTGTGTGTGCATGCACGCGCGCAGAGTGCTTCCAACCCTGATACCATAATTTCTTTGAGGGTTCTCAGCCCACTTTTTGCATATTTCAACCTTTAAAAACAGCCTGGATTCCAAGGACAGGAAATGTAATCTCATGGATGACAATATCCCCTTTGCATCACATTCCCCATTCTTGATTATTTTTAGATGCGTCAGGAGGAGATATACTGTCTGTTCAGGAAGCAGGAAAAGGTAGCTCACTATTCCAGGTTGCAGAGCTTCAGATCCCTCAAGAGACCACTTCTTCTCTACTTCTTGATTTATATTGAAACTCATGAAAAGAAGAATCATGTAGTGTTAGGGCTAGAAGAGATCTTGGAGATGCATTAGTTTTACTACCTTCTTTTACAAAAGAAGAAGTAGATCAGCAGACAGAGAAAGTGATTTGCCCATGGTCACACAGCAAAGGTAGTGGCAGATCTGGGTTAAGAACTAGTTAATATCCTGATTACTGTGCATGGAACCCTATGAAGGCCATGTGCCGGGGGAACCAGAAACATGAGTGCCGGGATAGGCTGCAGACTACATCAGATGGCTGACTCTGTGGCCATTTCCTTGACCCAACCTGGTGCCTTGTGGTTGGCTTATGTCATATCTCTGAAAATAGCCAAAGCCTGAGGTTTGGATACGAGGGCCACTAGAAAGTTTGGAGGACCTCATTCAGTCATCAACTAAGTTATCCTTCAAAGAGTAGCTCAAATATCCCCTGTTCCAGGAAAGTTTCTCCTATCACTGTACCCAGAAATGATTACACCTTCCTATCTGACTCCATAGGACCATTATTTGTACCTCTTGGTACTTTTCCCAGCCTTCCATACAAACGAGGCAATCAAGTCCCCCTTCTCCTCCTGGTTAAATGTGAAATCCCCAGAATTAGGGGCTACTATAGTTTCTGTACATTCTCTCCCCCTTCTCCTCAGCCCTGTTCCTTGCCCTCATTTAGGTATTCAGTAAATGGTCATTCACTTGACAGACTGACTGGCTTTGCTTTCCATAAAAACTCTTCTGGCAGCAGAATTTCTGAAAGAGAAAATACATTTTCCTCGGCTGCTTGTCAAAGAAAAAAAAAGGTCACATCAGGCATCAAAGCATTTCGACTAAGGGAACCCTGGCTGAGCACTTCCTCTGTTGGGCGCCGTGCACATGTTGTTGAGCCTGTCTCTGAACTAGGCAGGCTTGCCCTCAGGTTGTTGAGACAGATCAGATAACAAAGAATGGCAAGAGGTATATAAACAAATAAAATGTGTGCTACACTGAGCTAGAGGTAAGATCCTGAGGGAGCAATTATATTTACCCCCATGGGAAGGTTTTTATGGGGACGGGCCTGTGAATTGGGCCTCGGAATAAAAACAGGCAGGGTTTCTTCAATGGCAGATCATGGTGAACTTACAACCTTTTCCGTAAAGTAAGAAAGAATGTCTCATGGCAGTTCAGAGCAAATATTTAGAGATGGTTGAGTACAGAACATAGCCATGTTGGCTGGTCCACCTTGTCAGGAGGTTAGGGTAGGTGAAGAATTTAGTGATAGGTAAAGCTGGAGAGATAGTTTGGAACCAGATTATGGAAAGATTTCAATGCCAGGTTCAGAAGACTGGGGAATGCCTGGAGCGAGTAGCGCAAACTGTGCCCACTTCTGACCACTCTGGTGGAGGTGTTAGCAGGGTCCTAGAAGCATGACTAACTCTAGTTGATGCCGCTGGCTGACAGGAGACCCAGCTGTGAGATGCCCGTGGCAAGTAGGGCAAGGTGGGTCCTGCTGGGTGCTGCTTTCACCCATATTTCAGACAGAATTAGGCAATGCTGGTATGTTGCTCTTGTGTCTGCTAGAGGTGTCTGGGTCTCAGATAAGTGAATCATGGCAGAATTTTTGGAGCTCCAACCCCAGATATACTTCCCTGCACTTAATCCTATGGAATGTCTTGGAAATTTTACTGAGGTGGACGGGAGCCTCAGAAGCCCCTCTTCTTTCCAGAAACATTCATACTATATGCAGAAGAACAATGCTCTCCACTGAGGGAGGAAGAGAGGGAGGAGCTTGGCTTTAAAATAGGGGCTCTTTTGGGATGCCTGGGTGGCTCAGTTGGTTAAGCATCTGACTCTTGGTTTTGGCTCCGATCATGATCTCAAAGTTCGTGAGTTTGAGTCCTACATCAGGCTCTGCATTGGCAGCACGGAGCCTGCTGGGGTCCTCTCTCTCTCCTCTCCCCCACCCCCTACCGCCCCACTTGTGCTGTCTCTCTCAAAATAAATAAACTAACTAACTAAATAAATACATAAATAAAAATAAAAGAGGGGCTATTTTTTGAGTCTGAGAACTCCTGGGGCTAAAATAATATTGCTTATAGGCTTGGATTCAGGAGAGACTAGCATTTTATTTTATTGTTCTTGAGTCTCACTTACTTTTCATGTTTCCATTCTAGAATACCTCTCTGGGGGTTGCTAACAGGTGAGGTGTTGGAAACCAGACTAGCCACAGCAGAAAGAAGACTTGGGGTCATTTAGTTCATTCTCTAGGAAGGTTAAAGCAAATCTTTTGTTTAGTAAATACTCTCTCTTCCAATTGATTCAGTCAGAGCAAATATCTCAGTATCCTTCATGTCCCTTCCTGTCTTCTTTCTGCATATTTACTGGCACATATTCAGTGTTTAAGGAATGGTGCTTAAGTGGGTGAATGGGAACCACTTCTGATAGGATCATATTTGCCTTTGCTTTGGTTTTGCTTCCCCTAAGAAAGACCACATTGTGCTATTTCTTTTTTTTAAATTTATTTATTTTGAGAGAAAGAGAGAACCAGCAGAGGAGAGGGTGACAGAAAGGGAGAGACAGAATCCCAAGCAGGTTCCATGCCATCAGTGTGGAGCCCAACGTGGGGCTCAATCTCATGAACCATGAGATAATGACTTGAGCCAAAGTCAAGAGTCGGATGTTTGACTGAGCCACCCGGGCGCCCCCATATTGTGTTATTTCTGTTCAATTATATATATGTTTCCAGGGACAAAGTAGAAGCAGACCTGATATTTCTGGGATTGCTCATCTTGGAGAATCGGTTGAAAGAAGAAACAAAACCAGTTCTGGAAGAGCTCATCTCTGCCCGGATAAGGACTGTAATGATCACAGGTATATAACAAAGTTGTACATGGAAACAGAAAGAATTTGATGTGGAAATAGACAAGATCCATTCATTTCACAAAGACTGTTGACTACCTACTGTGGGTGGGACACCATTCTAGGTGTTGGAGATCTGCAACAGAAAAGGCAAAATTACTGCTCTCACCAAGTTTCCATCCAGGTGGGATGAGATAGGAAATCAATCAGTTGATCAAACAAGCAGCTGGCAATAAGAGTTATGAGGTACATAAAACAAAACAGGGTGATGTCTTAACTGGCTACTTTATATGTGGTGTCCTCTCTGAGAAAGGCCATTTGAAATAACCCCTGACTGACAAGAAGACGTGGGTCAGGCACAGATGACAATTTTTGTTAAATGTTAGTAGGAAGAGAAATGCTTAGTCAGCATGGTGTGTAAACTACCCTGAAGGCCCATTTATTATTCTGGTGGTAAAAACAAAAACAAAAACAAAAACAAAAACAAAACAAACAAAAAAACAAAACAAAAAACTGTCCCCTGTGCTTCTCTCAAACCCCAAATCAAGGGAGTGGTGAGAAAGGATCATGCAAGAAAAGTGTGTGAAATTTCTTAATGAATGCTTCTTAGTGGAGAATAGATCATTTCTTCATGTGTTCAAATTTAAGTGTGTGCCTTTCTTTCCCTGCTTTCCAGTCAGGTGCATTGAACTCTGATAGTTGTGTCGCCAAGGTACACTATTTCCCCACCAGAGCCCTTATTCCCCAGCCCATTTCCCCTGAATCCAGCTTCACTGTGGGAAGCTCTAGGATACTTCTACTTTCTCCTCTGTACCTCCCACCTCCCATTCTACCCCCACAATACAAGAGACTTAGGGGTCCCTTTTACCTTCTTCCTTTTTAGTCCCTCAATCCAACTTGTAGGTATTGCTGAGCTAATTTGCTACTTAGAATTGCCCTTACATCATGACCCGTCTGTTTCAAAAATCTTTATTTAGCACTTATTTTACACATTTCCATAATCTATCCTTAGTATTGAGATTTAGGTAGAAATAAGGACGCATCACTCTGTACCCCGCTTCTTCACTTCTTCACTCATATTGGAATTTCTGTTCTGTTTCTTTGCTTGCTGGGTTAAATTTTTCTTCTCAAGGCTTGTCCTTGGATAGGATAGAAGGATGTTATGGTCTCTAATTTCTTACATACCCTGGAGTATCTTTCTTGGCTCTGACAGGTGAATGCCGTCTTGTCTGGGTGTAGGATTTGGGGGTTATAGTCCTGTTTTTTCCTTAATGATCTCTAGGTGTTATTACAAGTCCAATGCCAGTCCACTGTAGGTAATTTATTCTCTTCTGTATATTGTCCTTTTCTTCAACTTCGGAGTTTACAAATACTGCCAGAATATGTCTATATGTTTGTCTTTTTGTCCCATTGATTTCATTAACTAATTAAAAGTAAACACTTTTAATCTATCTTCTTCCTGTCAGGGAAAGTTCTTCTATTGTTCATTTAATTATGGCCTTTGCTCTGTCTCTTCTTTTTTCCTTCTGGAATTTCTGTTATTCACATGATAGGCTTTCTGGATTTATGTTCTCAGTCTCTTATCTTTTTTCTTGTTATTCTCACATTTTTATAATTTGCCTCCATGTTTTAAGATTTTTTTTGCATCCAGTTTTTCCAAACCATAAACTCAGGTTCCAAAAATGACCATTATCTCCTTCAAATTACCTCTTACTGTTGAGATCTGAAATCACGTTTTGGGGTGGGAATAGCTCTAGAAAACCTTTTTTAAGGGTGGGGGGGCGTTAGAGGAGAAGGGCTACATTTGAGTTTTCTTAAGTGCACTTATTATTTTTAATGAGATAATGCAAAGTTTTTTTTCTTTAATGTGTAGAAATGTTTTTTTTCTTTAATTTTTGAAAGAGAGAGAAAGAGAGCGTGCGAGCAGGCGTGGGAGGGGCAGAGAGAGAGGGAAACACAGAATCTGAAGCAGGCTCCAGGCTCTGAGCTATCAGCACAGAGCCTGAGGTAGGGCTTGAACCCACAAACCGTGGTGAGATCATGACCTGAGATGAAGTCGGACGCTTAACAGATTGAGCCCCGCAAGGCTCCCGGAGTTACTGCAGGTTTTATCTATCTCCAACAACTGCTCTATTTTGTCTGTCATGTGTTGTTCTGGTTGTTCTGCCTGATATTTTCCTCTCTAGCTTCTGAGACTTCTAAAGTAGGTTGTTATATTCTCTGTCAGATGACTGAGGCTCAGGCGTGGAACTTCTCAGGTAGTGGATGGCAAAAGTGTCCTGTGCTGCAAAGCAGCCCAACTATTGGTGACCTGCTGAGGCATTGTGGACACTTCTTCGCTCTCAGGGCTCTGGCCTCAGGGTAGAGAAACTCCTGCCCACCGTTAGCTCTTCTGGGCTTCCTCATACGTACTTTGGTAGAGACCTGAAGAAAGCCATGTTAGGGATAGGCAGTCAGATGTTATTTATTGTTCAGTGGTTGCTCTAGCAATCACATCTGTACCTACCCTTTCAAGAAGGCTTACAACCATGAACGTCCTTTGCCTTCTCTCCTTTATGTTATGGTTGTCGCGTATATGACAATGAAAACCCCACCATGCCATGTTAAGGTTTTCACTTTCAATAGGCACGAGTTACACACAAATGGAAGAAAAATAGACTTTTATATTTACCCAGATCTTCATTATTTCTGTTGCTATGTTTTTATTCCTAATGTTAGAAGTTTCCCTCTGGTGTCCTTTCCTTTCAGCCTAAAGAACTGTTAGCATTTCCGAGTATGTCTGCTAGCAACAAATTATCTTAGTTTCCCTTCCTCTAAGAATGTCTTATCTCTCTTTCCTTTCTGAAGGGTACTTTCAAAGCTTCACAGTTCTTTCTTCGGCACTTCAAAGATATTTCACTGTCATTTTGCCTCCATGTTTTTTGATGACAAATCTGTAATAATTTGAGTAATCATTCCCTAATATATAATGTATTATTTTCTCTTGCCGTTTCTAAGGTATTTTCTATCTTTGTTTTTAGAAGTTTGATTGTAATGTTTCTGGGTATGGATCTCATTGAGTTTATCTTACTGGGATTCGCTGGGCTTCTTAAATCTATGAATTTAAATCTTTTACCGTATCTGGGAACTTACCTGCTTTATTTCTTCAAAATATTTTTTCCTGTTTTGATTCCTTTCTCCTTTCCTTCCTGGACTCTAATGACATGACTGTTGTCATTCTCCAGTCTCTGTTCTTTTGTTTTTTTAATTTTCTCTCCGTTTTTCAGATTGTATAATTTCTACTTACCTATCTTCAAATTCACTGCCTCCCTCTCCTGTCACCTCTATTTGGCTTTTGAGAGCATCCAGGGAATTTTTTATTTCAGTTATTATATTGTTCAATTCTAAAGCATTTGGTTATTTATAGAGTATATATATTTTTTTCTCTTAAGAACTTCTATCTTGTCATTTATTTTAAGAGTGGTAACCTTTACCTCATGGAGGAAGCTTATAACAGCTGCTTTAAGAACATTGGTAAATTCTAGCATCTGGGTCATCCTGGTACAAGCAATGGTTGATTGTCTTTTCTTTTCTTGAGAATTGACCACATTTTCCAGGTGTTTTATAGGTTGACTTTCTTGAACATTTAAAATATTATAGTGTGAGATTTCGGATCTTGTTAAAATCCCCTGGAGAATGGTGAGGGTGATTTTTGTTTGTTTGAGCAAGCAAAACTATAGGACATGGGAGGTGATTCCTATCATAGTTCAATTCTTGAGGCTTCTACTCTCCTTCCCTGGGTTTATTCTGCACATGCACAGCTCTGGGTTGAGTTCACCCAGTAAGTTAGTCTGGTTGTCTAGCTGTCTCCTTTCCAGGGTCTGCCCCATAGTTCTTCAGCCTTTAAGCTTTTTCTTTTTCTAGTTTCTCTGGTCAGAAAGACTAAGTTTCTTTTGGAGTTGTATTTAGCATCCTTCACAGCACTGGGACTGGGGTTCACACTCAGGTCACACATGTGAGAGAAAAAAATAAAACCAAGAATATCACCACCTTGTAGATTATTTCTCCAAATTTGACTCCCTTCCACATTCTACCTGCTTTTGTTTACTTTTCAAAGTCCTCAGATAGTTGCTTTTTGTATTTTTCCCATAGTTTCCCATTGTAATCAGTGGGAGAGATAGATTTTAGTGGTCTTATTCCAATTTGGCTGAAAGTGGAAACACCTGGTACTGTATTAAATCAGTAGGGTTTTGGTAAATGTTTACCAAGCTGAAAAATGATGGAAATAGATTTGAATTTTGCCTTTTTGTTTTTTCTTTCCACTCTCTGGAAAAACTGGTGGGTTATGAAGTAACCAGATAAAAAGCAATAAGAATCACGAAAGGGATCATGGATTCATGGAGAATCAGCATGAGAGAGACTTAGAAATTATTTCTTTTCACACCTAAAATAAATTCTGGACTCCTTACCCTAGTTTTCCAGGCCCTGCATGAATTGGTTCTATCTTTTCAACCTCACCTTGCTATACCCTTCCTTTCTTATAGGTGACAATCTTCAGACCGCAATAACAGTGGCCAGAAAGTCTGGAATGGTTTCTGAAAGCCAACAAGTCATTCTGATTGAAGCGAATGAAATCACTGGGTCCTCATCAGCATCTATATCTTGGAAATTAGTAGAAGAGAAGTCCATTGCACACAGCAATCAGGTACACCTAAAAACAGACTTCTCTAACTTGGCTCATAGTGTTGACTTCTGAGCAACTTTGACTGGCAGAGATGTAGAGGTGACCTAGGGTCAACAAATTTCCCCAAATGTCTAACACCTATGCAGTTCGAAGAACTCATCCATTTCTCATACTGTTCCTACTGAGCTTTAATGTATAGTGTCGTTGTGGGTCCTGGAAAGGATCCATTATTTTAAGTGTAATAATGTTGGCCCTATAGGAGAAAAAATGTAGTAAGGGGGACTGTGAATCTAATTTCTCATCCTCCTTTTGCTTGCTAACCATCCCACTGGGTCCTAAGGAGATTTAGTCCCTGGGAGAGAAACTGCTGTGCACATTGGAAAATTAGACTATGTCTTTGGGCTGGGAAAAGAAAGTTTTATCCATGTATTCCCAATCATTCAGTATCCTATCTCTATTGTGTCCTTGTGGAACAATATTAATTCTGTAAGAAAAAAAAAATGGTAATTTCTCACTTCAGGGAGAGATTTGTTAAGCTGTAGTGCTTTGTATTTTACGCTTGAATTTTGTGAAATGTGCTCTTCTCTGGGACTCACCAAGATCAAATCAGGATGAGAACAGGACATGAGTGTTATTCTCCTATTCACTAGAGGCTGTGATGTGCAAAGATTGATCCAGCAAAGACAAAGTGTTTCTCTGAGGAATTGGTGCTGGAGTGTGACTCTTAAAGAGAGACCCCCAGTCTCTCTTAAAGAGAGAGGCCAGTCGTCACTGCCTCTCTCTGATATACTTGTGGTCCTTTACCACTCTATCAAGTGTCTAAAATAACTTGTGTTTTGCTTTTGCAGGATAATTACATTAATATCAAGGAAGAAGTCTCTGATCATGGCAGAGAGGGAAGTTACCATTTTGCCTTAAGTGGAAAATCCTTTCAGGTTATAAGTCAACATTTCAGTAGCCTACTCCCAAAGGTAAGTTCTAAGAGGGTTATCAGTCTCCCAGTAAAGATGCCAATGAAGTCACTTACAGAGCATGTTCTTAAGTAATTTCAAACTTTTAAGTAGGTAAGAAATACCTATTGAATGTGTCATAAAGGGGCAAAAACATTTTGTTGTCTCATTTCTAGATAGGTTTAAAATTAGTAAATTTGATTAGCCCATTTCTCACCATCTAGAGAAATAAAGTATTAGGAGCTTCTCAAGTCATAAGGATTGCTTTTGGGTGGCTGTCTTCATACTGCCATGGTGAGGGGTCTAACGGTGAAGGGGAAATCCATCAATTATAGAGGAAAGCAGCCCAAGAAAGGAATTCTGTTAGGTTTTTGATAGAGAGTCTACACAAGAAAGGGTCAAAGATAACAATTTTCTGATGAAGAATAAACCCATAGCAGGGGCAGGTAAGTTATATACATAACAGGTGGACAAACTAGAGAAAGGTTGTGTCTAGTGTAATCCAAAGATAAATTATTTGTATTCAATTGCTTATCATCTTAGGCACTGTTTAAGACAAAAAGATTAAAGACTAAGCTGAGTTACTTTCAAGAACAGCAAGGAGCACAGAGATCTAACAGAAGAATTCAGACTCTGTAGAATAAAGCTCAGGTGGATGGAGCTGGTATACATTTATTATATCTCCAAACCACCAATGTTCCATAGCCAAAATTAGACTTGGGATATCAGCTGAGCTCCACAATTGGTCAAGCCCAGATGGCATGGTTAAATCAAAGACCACTAATTGTCACTATTTCATCATGAGGCTGTTTTTCCTGCTCGTTCTGAACAATTTTCTGAGAAGCTGTTGCCTCCTTTCCTTTCCCTAGGATGCTGACCTCTCGATATCTTGCAATTTCTCATACTCTACTGGTTCAAGATTCCATTAAGCTCAGGAATTTTTGACCACTTTCTTGATGGCAGTTCAGCTAAATATCTGAAGGTCATCATTTTCATCCAATATTTTTATTAAGCAGTCATCTTGACTGATTTTTGGTCTCCTTGGTCGCTTACTTGATGACCAAGGTCTCAATGTCTTAAAAATAATAAAAAATAAAAAAGACTTCTTGGAAACAAATTGTGTTTTGCCATTCATGGATGTTATTTTCCAGTCAGCCTTCTAAGTATTATCAATTATCTCATGTATGACCAACTGACGTGATATAAAGTTTCTCTTGGGTTCCTTACAGATACTGATAAATGGAACAATCTTTGCAAGAATGTCTCCTGGGCAGAAATCCAGTCTGGTGGAAGAATTTCAGAAACTGGAGTAGGTTCTTTACCAATTCAGGTGGTATGAAGTGCCTGGAGCATGACAGTCAGGGAGAGTGTAAGAGGTACAAGAAGTCCCCTAAGGCAGTGGTTCTGAACCTAACTGCCTATGACAGTCACCCTGGGAGCTTTGAAAAAATAACAGTCCCAGGACCCCACTGTCCAGATATTCTAATTCAGTTGTTCATGTGGGGCTTGGACATCAGTGTTTTTTCAACGCTCCTCAAATGGGTCAATTTTGCACCCAGAGTTGAGAACCACTGGACTAGAACATATGGGACGTGAAAGTGTGTGGTGAGAAATGAACCTGGAAGGATAGTTTGAGTTCAGCTCCTGAAGGTACAATGACAATTTAGACATTATACATTATCATCACAGCTGTGACATAAGGAGATTCGTATGGCAAGGGATTCACATAACCTTAAAAATACTGAAATATTTATATGGCAAAGTATCTTCTCTGTCCTGAATCAGAATAATACTTCTCTTTTAACACAAAGGATCTGCATTAGAGAATAGGCAGTTCAAATAACGTGCCCATCATTTGAGACCCTTTATTTCCTGTTAACAGAACCCATGGAGTCCTGTAAGTTTTCTTCATTTCTGGTGCTGGACCATATAGACATGACTCCTAATCTTTTTCACTCCCACTTCATCCCCCCTGATTTAGTCACTAGGCAAGCTTCTTGATTCAGAAAGTCCTGTCTTCTTAACTTGGTTGAAAACCTAGATAGTAAACTAGTTGCCTTCATAGGACAGTGTGGAAGGCAAGTACAGCAAATCCTATAAATACTGTCAGAGCACTCCTACCTTAAAAAGCACACTATCCATAATCTTTGTCAAGAATTAAAGCCAGCAGGATGCACTCACCCTCAAAGAGCGATCCTGACGCAGGAATATATTTTCTTTCTTCAAAGTCTGGGCATTTGTTAGTTGAGTGACTGCTAAAATGGCAAATTTCCTGCCCTGTTACTATTTACAGCACCAAGTAATTTTCGTTTATTGTTTTAGAAATCAGAAGACACTTTTCCCTACAGCATCTCACTGAATACTCATAACACTTTGTAGGAGAGAAAAATAATGGCCAAAATGGTCAAGTGATCAGGTCAAAGATCTAGATCTGGCTTCAAATCTGGTGCCCTCTCCACTGTGCCATGGTGTTATGTCATATAATTGTGAACGTCCCATTTTACAGCCAACAAAGCTGCTTTCTAAGCAGTGAAGTACAGAGTCTCCCTGAAATGCTTGGAGTCAGGATGGTGTGCGGGGTTTCCTAATCCATCGGGGAGCTGTAGAGTCACACTTTACTTTTAGTCAAACTGGACCCTTCAGAAAACTCCCTTAAAATAAAGAATCAGAGTGTCCCCTAAGTAACGAAGTTCATTTTATTATTTTTTTTAATTAGAGAAATGAGCAGTTAAAATTGCTTTGATTTCCCCTACAATTGACATGGCTCCCTTTTAGTTACTTTGTAGGTATGTGCGGTGATGGAGCCAATGACTGCGGGGTAAGTAGCTGCCGGTGTGTGGGGCCATAATCACACCAGGACACACCAGGACTTACACTTAATTGCACTTGCCTGGAGTCCTTTAGACATAATATCCCTGGGATACACTTATCTCCATTCTTCTTGATGGAAGAACTGACGTGGAGGGTTTGGGAGGGTTTTGACCAAGGCCGCCCAATGACTCAGTGATCAGTATACTGACTTCTTTGGCCAGATGTCCCAGTGTCGTCTCTTTGTTATGCAATAGGCAGAACAAATTCTGGTCCCCTCCTGGCTCGTGCTTGGGTCCACGGGCCATCCTGTAGCTAGCTTGACAAGCTTTTCCCGTGTGGCCTCAGGGGAGACATCTGTGAGTGTGCAAGCAGAGTAAGCTGACTCTTTGCTTTCAGGCTTTGAAAATGGCTCACGTGGGCATCTCTTTATCAGAACAGGAGGCATCTGTGGCCTCACCTTTCACTTCTAAAACTCCAAACATTGAGTGTGTACCTCACCTTATCAAGTAAGTAGATGCTTTCCACCAGCACTGTTTTAATCTCTCTTGACTTTTAAGTTCAGATCCCATTGTTCGGCCAGGGAAACAACGGAAATTTTGTGTCCCTGGGTGGGGTGGGTGCTTTGCAGGACAATGCAGTCAGCCATTCTACTCCTGAGTGGACTTACCAGCAGTTAAAAATAACTGTGGGAGGGGCGCCTGGGTGGCTCAGTCAGTTGGGCGTCTGACTTGGGCTCAGGTCATGATCTCGCGATCTATGAGTTCGAGCCCCGCATCGGGCTCTGGGCTGACAGCTCAGAACCTGGAGCCTGCTTCGCATTCTGTGTCTCCCTCTCTCTCTGCCCCTCTCTCACTTGTGTTCTATCTCTCTCTGTCTACCAAAAATAAATAAATGTAAAAAAAATTAAAAAAAAATAATAACTGTGGGAGAGTAGTGGCATAATGAAAACCACTCAATAGGTTATCTTTAGAAAATTGGAATCTGGAACTTTTTTTTTAATTTTAAAGTTTGTTTATTTATTTTGAGAGAGAGAGAGAGAGAGAGAGAGAGAGAGCATGAGCAGGGGAGGGGGCAGAAGTAGGAGAGGGGCAGAGAGAGGGGGAGAGAGAGAATCCCAAGCAGCCTCCATGAGCAAAACGGAGCCTGACTCATGGCTTGAACTCACAAACTGTGAGATCATGACCTGAGCTTAAATCAAGAGTCAGATGCTTAACCCACTGAGTCACCCAGGCACCCCTGGAATCTGGAACTTGTAACTGCTTTGAAAGTGTTGATCTTATTATTGTTATTTTTACATATATCTCCATAGGTGCTTTATAATGGGGGGTAGAGACAAACTTTCCTTTCCCCGATTGCCCTCTTTTCCTCTTGCCTCTTTATGCTTCTTTGGAATATCCTTCCCATCCCCAGTTTTCAAAATATTAACTCATCTTTGCTGCTTCTACTAAAATCTCCCTTGGTGCTTTATCTGTACCTCCCAGAAGATGTACTTCTGCTGTATTTTATTGGGATGATAGAAATGGTTAGCACTGTGGCTGCTTTGGGTGATTATAACTAGCATGTATTTACAGCTTGTGAAGTGCTTTAATACCCATTATCTTATACTTCCAAACAGCCTGGAGATGTCGGAGTGGTCACTATTTCCTTTTACAAATAAAGAAATGGAGGTTTAGAGAACTTAACTGAGGTTCCCAAGCTCACACAGCCATATAGGATTAGAAATTATGTTAGAACTGATGGTATTTAAATGTTTTCTCTACAAATGTCATACTATTCCCACCATATTAAAATGATGATTTTGCTGGCTCCTCCCAAATTTTTAAAAATTTATGTGTGTATTTGACAAATATTTATAGAGCAGGCACTTAGTGCCAGGAACTGGTGGAGACCCTGGAGACCCAGAAGCAAGTAAATCACACATTCCTTGACCTCATAAAGCTTTATTCTGGTGGAGAAGTCAGGCAATAAACACATACACAGATAAATCAGGGTAATGGGAAAAGTAAGAAGGCGGCTGGGGGGGGTGGAATTGGCTGCTGCAGGTGTGTGGCATGCGAAAACCCTTTCTAAGGAGGTGAGAGATGACGAGAAACTACCTTCTGGTAGAGCAAATGACAGCAGCTGAGCCCCAGTACAGGGAAAAGCCCACTCTGAAATCAGGCTTTGGAATCCCAGGAAAACATTATGACCAGAAGCAAATTTAAACTCGTTTCTTTCCAATGAAAGTGATAAAAGTGGCATCTCATAAATAATCTATTTTATGCTTTAAATATATACCATTTACTCAAAGTCCACCAACAGTAACGGAAACAAACACGTTCGTTGTTTTCAGTCTATTTAAATTCGATATATGATGTATTTGAGCATAGACACTGTTTCAGTGCAGTTTTAGAAAAAGCGGGGATGGCCAAATGATTTGAATGAAATGAAACACCTTCATGAAAATAGCCCCCAAGCCTGCAATCTTATTTAAATTCCTTAGTTTACAGATGAAGAAACTGTGACTGACAGAAGGAAATGACCTTCCAAATTACACTTGTGAGTAGGTACGAGCTCTAGGACGCATCCCCAGGTCCTCTGACTCCGCTCTGACATGATGCCCAAAGAGAGCACGAGGCTACCATGCACTCTGGGCTCTCGAACTGGACCAAGGCTGGGGGGCTGGGCCGGGAATTGGTCTTTCCTGAAAGTCTAGTCGTTTAGCATACTGACAGGCAGCTCGCTCTGGCTCGAGGCTATCCAGTCTGTCAGACAAACTGTTGAATAATCAGGCTTTGGAGTGTTTCTCCTAAGCTCAGCTGAACAGCAGAGGCACTGACCTTTCTTTCCATCTCCTTACTCTGTCCTTTCTTTGCTTACACAGGGAAGGACGTGCCGCTCTCGTTACCTCATTTTGCATGTTCAAGTACATGGCTCTGTACAGCATGATCCAGTATGTTGGTGTTCTGCTGCTCTACTGGGTATGACTGGTGACCCGAGCTCCTGGTTAGAACTGAAACAAGGAGTTGCATCCTCCCAACCTGCATGCCTCTTG
Organism: Panthera pardus; assembly: GCF_024362965.1. Lineage (NCBI taxonomy): Eukaryota > Metazoa > Chordata > Mammalia > Carnivora > Felidae > Panthera > Panthera pardus. The sequence continues at coordinate 41,473 of NW_026526774.1, forward strand.
AGGAAGAGTGCACGTGGGGGAGCTTGGAGGACCAAGGGCCCCTCTGAAACTACCTTTATGGTGAAAGTAAATCAGAAATAGATGCACACAGGAGAAGCTGAAGGTGTCAATTCTCTGACTCTCTGACAGAGACATTTTGTGTGTAGTAGTAGCTGAAGATCAAGGCATAGCACTTTCTCGCGGTTGCTTCTGGCTGCTTGGACGAGGTCTCCATCTTCTCTGTTCCAGTGTGACTCTACCCGAGCGTACCATTCAGTAGCGAGATGATCTAGGACTGGGGAGCTGGTAAATGTTTCAGAGCCGCTCTCCCTGGGACAGCAAGCCCTGGTTATTCATGTTTGCTGATTTCCGTGGTGTAAATATGCCCACCATGGCTGGTTTCGAGCTGCCTGCCTGACGTCACTGAGCATGGAGTTGGGAAGAGATGTGCACATGGCATGTCATTATGTAGTACTTGCACCCCAGAGTTAGAAGACTTGTAAATATCTTAAAGAACATAGATAACAGCACAATGTAGGAAAAGGATTAGGAAGTGCTGGATTGGGGGTATTTATTAGCTTTGTTTTAGCATAATGTATTTAATGGTAGATTTGTATAATTTCAGGTTCTATAATGGCTGTGTTTAACAGCCAGTTCAAAAAAATAATCCCTGAAAACTTTGCAATCGACTCTCATGAGCGAGTATAAGCAGCCTACTGATGATTCGTTAGATTCATCTCTATGTCCTGCCCTCTTGCTTCTGGGCTGAAGGTTTCAGTTTTGTTATTTTCAGATTGCTTATGTCTTTTCCCGCTCACAATGAATGAGATGGAGAAGGAGAGGCTGTGCACAGAAATTTGGTCCTATTTTGGAATCCCAACAACTCATGCTACAAACTAGAGTTGAACTTGGGTCATCTTGATCTCCTTTCCACTAAAAGGGGGGCAAGGAAGCAAGTTACTTGAAATCAGTAAGATCTTAACCTTTTTTTCCCCAAGAATATCAAGGATGCCTTATCAGGACTTGCTAATAACACCCAAGACTGCAAATAGTGGGTTCAATTATTCTTTTTCCACTGGTAAAATTTGGGTAAGATCACCACACATTTGTCTCTTGTTACTACTGGGAACTCACTGTCCTGTTGTTCCAGACCAAACCCTGACTTTCTGCTAGCAGGTAGAAAAGAGATCAGAGATGGATCTAGTAGAGTAAGACATCTCCCTCAACAGGAGGATGTTGATGTACAAAGGACCCAGCCTAGAAAGCACACAAAGGTGGCCTCCTGGTTGGAGGGGGTTTCACAGCCTTATCTTTGGTACTTCTACCAACACAAACAGGACCCTGGCCACACCTTCTTCTTGTAAAATCCCATGTTGCAGGAACAAAAATGAATGCAACTGATGTCAGACTTCATCCAGAGGGTCACAACATTTTTGACCTGCTTTCCTTTTTCTTTTCAGGAGACAAACAGCCTTTCAAATTACCAGTTTCTGTTCCAGGATCTGGCCATCACAACTCTTATTGGTGTAACAAGTAAGACATTTTTGAAACTTTCTTGGCTCTTCCAGAAGGGCTGGTCCACTAGGAGGGACACCAGTTGCAGCCTCAGGGATATGGGACTTACGCCCAAAGGTCCATTCAGAGAGGGAAAAAGGAAATAAGAGCCCCATTTGTGAGTCTTGGATTGAAATAAAAGTATTAGCCATGGAAAAGCTGGCTAGTTATTTTTCTGTTTTCCACAAAATACGGGGCTTCCATAATGGTCATTAAACTTATTTATCTATTTATTTGATTGTTTGTTTATATTTTGGGATAATTTATTGCTTTTCATTTTTTTTAAATATAATTTATTGTCAATTTGGCTAACATACAGTGTGTGCAATGTGCTCTTGGTTTTGGGGTAGATTCCTGTGGTTCATTGCTTACATACAACACCCAGTGCTCATCCTAGCAAGTACCCTCCTCAATGCCCATCACCCATTTTCCCCTCTGTCCACCACTCCTTCCCCCCACTACCCTCAGTTTGTTCTCTGTATTTAAGAGTCTCTTGTGGTTTGCCTCCCTTCCTCTCTGTTTGTAACTATCGTTTCCCCCTTCCCTTCTCCCATGGTCTTCTTGTTCAGTTTCTCAAGTGCACTTTGAAAATCAGGAATGCTGTCTTCAGTATGCTTTCAGGTGTAATTATAGTTAATATATGCCCAGTTTATAGAGGCTGGATAGCTTTTATGCTTTAGATCTTTTTTTTTTTTTTTTTTTTTTAGTTTATTTATTTGCTTTGAGAGAGAGAGAGAGAGCAAGTAGGGAAGGAACAGAGAGGGAGAGAGAGGATCCCAAGCAGGCTCCATGCTGTCAATGCTGACAGGGCTCAATCTCATGAACTGTGAGATCATGACCTGAGTTGAAATCTAGAGTTGGACACTTAATCGACTGAGTCATCCCAGTGCCCCTGTTTTAGATCTTTAAATCCTAGCCTTTGGGGATTTTGAATGAAGATTAAAGATAATCTTGCCATTAGGCCACTCCCATTTCCACCTCTTGATTAACATGAATTGTCTTCCCAATTTCCCTGCTGTAGGCTTTCACCCCAACCCATCCACTCCCCACCATCCACCATATTCTCTGCTTTCCTCTCTGTTACATATAAATGCCAACAGCTCCACTTATACGTTTAATCCTACCTCTTCCTACCTTCTTGGGGATTTTGTTTCTGTTATAATCTCCTTCTTCACGGTCATCAACTTTGGTCTGCTGGATCAGCATATAAATATATTTTCTTATCTTCTACCAGATCTGGTATTCAACAAAATTATTAGCTACTTATTGAGTGCCTAATTTGTACTACTTACCATAATAGGCACTTAGAACACATCAGTGAAAGGGAAAAAAATTCCCTTTCCTTGCATTCTGGTAAAACAACCTGGTTGTTCAAAGACCTGGAGCCATCCTTGGTTTCTCTTTTCTTTATCCTTCACATCCCTTTGGATGGAGCTCCTGTTGGCTCTGCTTTCCGAAGCTCTGTACCCCCTGACACAGAGCCGTGTCACCTCCCTTGCGGATTCCCACAACAGCCTCACAACTCATCTTGCTTCCCCTCCTCCCCATTTACCTTTCAAAGAGCAGTAAGAGTGTTAATTTTGAAAAGTAAATTTTATTGCCGCCTACTTGCTTAAAATGCTCTAGCCCCTGCCTGCTTCTGCTTCACTTACAACCACATTGTTACATTCTTATCCCAGGCACCAGGGTCTTCTTGTCACTTGAGCGTTGTCAAGCTTGTGATCACCACAGTACCTTTGTTTTTGCTCTTTGCTTTGCCTAAAACACTCTCCCTTTCCATCTTTATATGGCTTTGGTTTTTTCTTATTCAGATCTTAGCTCAAATGTCACCACCTCAGGAAGTTCACTTTAAGTAGTCACCAAGCCAATTTTTCTCTATCACACAATTGTGCTTTTTTTTTTTTTTTTTTAGTTCCCAAGGTTTATTCAAGAATTCATACAAAATGTTCCAGATAAATGAGTTTTATTTATTTATTTATTTTTTTTTTTTTTGCACATACAAACACACAGTTTTATTTTTATACGCAGGATAGTATGCTATGCACACTGTTGAAAAGTTTATCTTGGAGATCTTTTTATAACAGATGTACAGATTTACCTAATTATTTTAAATAGCTGCATCATATCAGTATATGAAAACACCATATTTTTTAACTACTGTCCTACTGATGGATGTTTTGGTTTTCTCTAATATTTTGCTATTACAAAGAGTAACAAAGAACAATGAAATCAAATGTCTTTTATGACTGGATTTTAAGTTCAAATATTTAAATTTTGTTTAAAGTATATCCTTTAAGTTCCAAATAATATTGTTTTTTTGTTGTTGTTTTTTTTTTTATTGTCATATTGGTTTCCATACAACACCCAGTGCTCATCCCAAAAGGTGCCCTCCTCAATACCCATCACCCACCCTGCCCTCCATCCCCCCCCCCCATCAACCCTCAGTTTGTTCTCAGTTTTTAACAGTCTCTAATGCTTTGGCTCTCTCCCACTCTAACCTGTTTTTTTTTTTTTTTCCCTTCCCCTCCCCCATGGGTTTCTGTTATGTTTCTCAGGATCCACATAAGAGTGAAACCATATGGTATCTGTCTTTCTCTGTATGGCTTATTTCACTTAGCATCACACTCTCCAGTTCCATCCACGTTGCTACAAAAGGCCATATTTCATTTTTTTTCATTGCCACGTAGTATTCCATTGTGTATATAAACCACAATTTCTTTATCCATTCATCAGTTGATGGACATTTAGGCTCTTTCCATAATTTGGCTATTGTTGAGAGTGCCACTATAAACATTGGGGTACAGGTGCCCCTATGCATCAGTACTCCTGTATCCCTTGGATAAATTCCTAACAGTGCTATTGTTGGGTCATAGGGTAGGTCTATTTTTAATTTTCTGAGGAACCTCCACACTGCTTTCCAGAGCGGCTGCACCAATTTGCATTCCCACCAACAGTGCAAGAGGGTTCCTGTTTCTCCACATCCTCTCCAGCATCTATAGTCTCCTGATTTCTTCATTTTGGCCACTCTGGCGTGAGGTGGTATCTGAGTGTGGTTTTGATTTGTTTTTCCCTGATAAGGAGCGACGTTGAACATCTTTTCATGTGCCTGTTGGCCATCCGGATGTCTTCTTTAGAGAAGTGTCTATTCATGTTTTCTGCCCATTTCTTCACTGGGTTATTTGTTTTTCGGGTGTGGAGTTTGATGAGCTCTTTATAGATTTTGGATACTAGCCCTTTGTCCGATGTGTCATTTGCAAATATCTTTTCCCATTCCGTTGGTTGCCTTTTAGTTTTGTTGGTTGTTTCCTTTGCTGTGCAGAAGCTTTTTATCTTCATAAGGTCTCAGTAATTCACTTTTGCTTTTAATTCCCTTGCCTTTGGGGATGTGCCGAGTAAGAGATTGCTACGGCTGAGGTCAGAGAGGTCTTTTCCTGCTTTCTCCTCTAAGGTTTTGATGGTTTCCTGTCTCACATTCAGGTCCTTTATCCATTTTGAGTTTATTTTTGTGAATGGTGTGAGAAAGTGGTCTAGTTTCAACCTTCTGCATGTTGCTGTCCAGTTTTCCCAGCACCATTTGTTAAAGAGACTGTCTTTTTTCCATTGGATGTTCTTTCCTGCTTTGTCAAAGATGAGTTGGCCATACGTTTGTGGGTCTAGTTCTGGGGTTTCTATTCTATTCCATTGGTCTATGTGTCTGTTTTTATGCCAATACCATGCTGTCTTGATGATGACAGCTTTGTAGTAGAGGTTAAAGTCTGGGATTGTGATGCCTCCTGCTTTGGTCTTCTTCTTCAAAATTACTTTGGCTATTCGGGGCCTTTTGTGGTTCCATATGAATTTTAGGATTGCTTGTTCTACTTTCAAGAAGAATGCTGGTGCAATTTTGATTGGGATTGCATTGAATGTGTAGATAGCTTTGGGTAGTATTGACATTTTGACAATATTTATTCTTCCAATCCATGAGCAGGGAATGTCTTTCCATTTCTTTATATCTTCTTCAATTACCTGCATAAGCTTTCTATAGTTTTCAGCATACAGATCTTTTACATCTTTGGTTAGATTTATTCCTAGGTATTTTATGCTTTTTGGTGCAATTGTGAATGGGATCAGTTTCTTCATTTGTCTTTCTGTTGCTTCATTGTTAGTGTATAAGAATGCAACTGATTTCTGCACATTGATTTTGTATCCTGCAACTTTGCTGAACTCATGTATCAGTTCTAGCAGACTTTTGGTGGAGTCTATCGGATTTTCCATGTATAATATGTCATCTGCAAAAAGCGAAAGCTTGTCTTCATCTTTGCCAATTTTGATGCCTTTGATTTCCTTTTGTTGTCTGATTGCTGATGCTAGAACTTCCATCACTATATTAAACAGCAGTGGTGACAGTGGGCATCCCTGTCGTGTTCCTGATCTCAGGGAAAAAGCTCTCAGTTTTTCCCCGTTGAGGATGATGTTAGCTGTGGGCTTTTCATAAATGGCCTTTATGATCTTTAAGTATGTTCCTTCTATCCCGACTTTCTCAAGGGTTTTTATTAAGAAAGGGTGCTGGATTTTGTCAAAGGCCTTTTCTGCATCGATTGACAGGATCATATGGTTCTTCTCTTTTTTTTTGTTAATGTGATGTATCACGTTGATCGATTTGCGAATGTTGAACCAGCCCTGCATCCCAGGAATGAATCCCACTTGATCATGGTGAATAATTCTTTTTATATGCTGTTGAATTCGATTTGCTAGTATCTTATTAAGAATTTTTGCATCCATATTCATCAGGGATATTGGCCTGTAGTTCTCTTTTTTTACTGGGTCTCTGTCTGGTTTAGGAATCAAAGTAATACTGGCTTCATAGAATGAGTCTGGAAGTTTTCCTTCCCTTTCTATTTCTTGGAATAGCTTGAGAAGGATAGGTATTATCTCTGCTTTAAATGTCTGGTAGAACTCCCCTGGGAAGCCATCTGGTCCTGGACTCTTATTTGTTGGGAGATTTTTGATAACCGATTCAATTTCTTCGCTGGTTATGGGTCTGTTCAAGCTTTCTATTTCCTCCTGATTGAGTTTTGGAAGAGTGTGGGTGTTTAGAAATTTGTCCATTTCTTCCAGGTTGTCCAATTTGCTGGCATATAATTTTTCATAGTATTCCCTGATAATTGTTTGTATCTCTGAGGGATTGGTTGTAATCATTCCATTTTCATTCATGATTTTATCTATTTGGGTCATCTCCCTTTTCTTTTTGAGAAGCCTGGCTAGAGGTTTGTCAATTTTGTTTATTTTTTCAAAAAACCAACTCTTGGTTTCGTTGATCTGCTCTACAGTTTTTTTAGATTCTATATTGTTTATTTCTGCTCTGATCTTTATGATTTCTCTTCTTCTGCTGGGTTTAGGCTGCCTTTGCTGTTCTGCTTCTATTTCCTTTAGGTGTGCTGTTAGATTTTGTATTTGGGATTTTTCTTGTTTCTTGAGATAGGCCTGGATTGCAATGTATTTTCCTCTCAGGACTGCCTTCGCTGCATCCCAAAGCGTTTGGATTGTTGTATTTTCATTTTCATTTGTTTCCATATATGTTTTAATTTCTTCTCTAATTGCCTGGTTGACCCATTCATTCGTTAGTAGGGTGTTCTTTAACCTCCATGCTTTTGGAGGTTTTCCAGACTTTTTCCTGTGGTTGATTTCAAGCTTCATAGCATTGTGGTCTGAAAGTATGCATGGTATAATTTCAATTCTTGTAAACTTATGAAGGGCTGTTTTGTGACCCAGTATATGATCTATCTTGGAGAATGTTCCATGTGCACTCGAGAAGAAAGTATATTCTGTTGCTTTGGGATGCAGAGTTCTAAATATATCTGTCAAGTCCATCTGATCCAATGTATCATTCAGGGCCCTTGTTTCTTTATTGACTGTGTGTCTAGATGATCTATCCATTTCTGTAAGTGGGGTGTTAAAGTCCCCTGCAATGACCACATTCTTATCAATAAGGTTGCTTATGTTTATGAGTAATTGTTTTATATATCTGGGGGCTCGGGTATTTGGCGCATAGACATTTATAATAGTTAGCTCTTCCTGGTGGATAGACCCTGTGATTATTACATAATGCCCTTCTTCATCTCTTGTTACAGCCTTTAATTTAAAGTCTAGTTTGTCTGATATAAGTATGGCTACTCCAGCTTTCTTTTGGCTTCCAGGAGCATGATAAATAGTTCTCCATCCCCTCACTCTCAATCTAAAGCTGTCCTCAGATCTAAAATGAGTCTCTTGTAGACAGCAAATAGATGGGTCTTGTTTTTTTATCCATTCTGATACCCTATGTCTTTTGGTTGGCGCATTTAATCCATTTACATTCAGTGTTATTATAGAAAGATACGGGTTTAGAGTCATTGTGATGTCTGTATGTTTTATGCTTGTAGTGATGTCTCTGGTACTTTGTCTCACAGGATCCCCCTTAGGATCTCTTGTAGGGCTGGTTTCGTGGTGACAAATTCCTTCAGTTTTTGTTTGGGAAGACCTTTATCTCTCCTTCTATTCTAAATGACAGACTTGCTGGATAAAGGATTCTCGGCTGCATATTTTTTCTGTTTAGCACACTGTAGATATCGTGCCAAGCCTTTCTGGCCTGCCAAGTTTCAAAGGAGAGATCAGTCACGAGTCTTATAGGTCTCCCTTTATATGTGAGGGCACGTTTATCCCTTGCTGCTTTCAGAATTTTCTCTTTATCCTTGTATTTTGCCAGTTTCACTATGATATGTCGTGCAGAAGATCGATTCAAGTTACGTCTGAAGGGAGTTCTCTGTGCCTCTTGGATTTCAATGCCTTTTTCCTTCCCCAGTTCAGGGAAGTTCTCAGCTATAATTTGTTCAAGTACCCCTTCAGCACCCTTCCCTCTCTCTTCCTCCTCTGGGATACCAATTATGCGTATATTATTTTTTTTTAGTGTATCACTCAGTTCTCTAATTTTCCCCTCATACTCCTGGATTTTTTTATCTCTCTTTCTTTCAGCTTCCTCTTTCTCCATAACTTTATCTTCTAGTTCACCTATTCTCTCCTCTGCCTCTTCAAGCCGAGCCATCGTGGATTCCATTTTGTTTTGCAATTCGTTTAAAGCGTTTTTCAACTCCTCGTGACTGTTCCTTAGTCCCTCGATCTTTGTGGCAAGAGATTCTCTGCTGTCCTGTATACTGTTTTCAAGCCCAGCGATTAATTTTATGACTATTATTCTAAATTCACTTTCTGTTATATTATTTAAATCCTTTTTGATCAGTTCATTAGCTGTTGTTATTTCCTGGAGATTCTTCTGAGGGGAATTCTTCCGTTTGGTCATTTTGGAGAGTTCCTGGCGTGGTGAGGACCTGCAGTGCACTTCCCCTGTGCTGTGGTGTATAACTGGAGTTAGTGGGCGGGGCCGCAGTCCGACCCGATGTCTGCCCCCAGCCCACTGCTGGGGCCACAGTCAGACTGGTGTGTGCCTTCTCTTCCCCTCTCCTAGGGGCGGGATTCACTGTGGGGTGGCGTGTCCCGTCTGGGCTACTTGCACACTGCCAGGCTTGTGTTGCTGGGGATCTGGCGTATTAGCTGGGGTGGGTGGGCAAGGTGCACGGGGGCTGGAGGGGCAGGCTTAGCTCGTTTCTCCTTAGGTGATCCACTTCAGGAGGAGCCCTGTGGCCGAGGGAGGGAGTCAGATCCGCTGCCGGAGGTTTGGATCCGCAGAAGCACAGAGTTGGGTGTTTGCGCGGAGCCAGCAAGTTCCCTGGCAGGAACTGGTTCCCTTTGGGATTTTGGCTGGGGGATGGGCGGGGGAGATGGTGCTGGCGCCTTTGTTCCCCGCCAAGCTGAGCTCTGCCGTCCGGGGGCTCAGCAGCTCTCCCTCCCTTTGTCCTCCAGCCTTCCCGCTTTCTGAGCAGAGCTGTTAACTTATGACCTCCCAGACGCTAAGTCGCGCTTGCTGTCGGAACACAGTCTGTCCGGCCCCTCCGCTTTTGCCAGCCAGACTCGGGGGCTCTGCTTGGCCGGCGAGCCGCCCCTCCGCCCCGGCTCCCTCCCGCCAGTCCGTGGAGCGCGCACCGCCTCGCCGCCCTTCCTACCCTCTTCCGTGGGCCTCTAGTCTGCGCTTGACTCCGGAGACTCCCTTCTGCTAATCCTCTGGCGGTTTTCTGGGTTCTTTAGGCAGGTGTAGGTGGAATCTAAGTGATCGGCAGGACGCGCTGTGAGCCCCGTGTCCTCCTACGCCGCCATCATCCGGACCAGATAAATGAGTTTTAATCCGCCTCTTCCTCCTCTTTCTCATCCTGGTTAATCCGGAAGTAACACAGTTTGTAACTCTCTTTGCTGTTAGCAACTACTCGCAATGAATCACAGGGATTATTCTTCAGATATAATTTTTAGGTTTATTTCTTTATTTTGAGGGGGGGGGGAGAGAGAGAGAGAGAGCATGCACAAGTGGGGAAGAGGCGGAGAGAGAGGGAGAGAGAAACAATCCCAAGCAGGCTCCACACCGTCAGTGCAGAACCCCATGTGGGGCTCAATCCCAGGAACCATGAGATCATGGCCTGAGCCTAAGCTGGATGCTTAACCAACTGAGCCACTCAGGTGCCCCCTTCAAATATTTTTTTGATGAGTTATTTCGAACACCATTTGGAAAAAAGCACCTCAGAAGTTACTGTAATCTTGTTTTTGTTCCTTTCAGTGGTTAGAGCCCCTCCAACTGAGATTCCCAGATTTTCCATTCATTTTGATTCTCTCTTGAACAAACTGCTCAAAATTGGCAGCCTCCATGATTCCCTCTTCTACAGGGTGGGTGCAGTCAAGGGCAAACTTCATAACTTGCTGCTTCTTCTTCCTTTTTCTTTTCTTTTTTTTTTTTTTTTGCCCCCTTTCACCAGAAACTTTTTCATGGGCACCATGGTGGCAGTGGAGGCAGAAAGCACAATTTTGCTCTATTTGTGTGTGTGTGGGGGGGGGGTGCCCTTCACAATCTGAAGTTATGCTTTTATCTGTGTTTTTATTTGCATCTTCCTGCCTCCCCTGTCCCAGAGTGTGTGCATTGTGAGAACAGCACCTTGTCTATCTTGACTACTGCTGTGTTCCCTGTAATTCTGACAGTGTCAGGTGTATCCAAGGGGCTCAAATCTCTGGAAAGAACACCCTTGGCCAGTCCATACTGTTAACAGAATTCTTCTTATGAAGCCAAGCCTATCTCTATGTAACTTGCACCCATCCCAGCTCTGCGATTTAGGGTGGCAAAGAGCCATCTATGTTTTCTCCCTGGATCAGTCTTTCTTCCACATTTTTCAAAACAGCCCTCATTTCAGCTCTAATTGTTCTCTGTTTAGTAACAAGCATCTCCAGGTTTTCCTCTATATTTTGATAAATAACTTGATTATTTTTTGTTCTTATGGTTACTAATATATATTCATTATAAAACAAAGATGGAAAACATTGCAAGATATAACAAAGGAAAAAATCCATCTTTATTCTACCATTCAGAACTAATGAATTAAAGCATTCTGTATGTATATAAATGAAGAAATTTGAATTATGTTCTCTATATAGTTGTGCGTACATTTTCTTCATTTAACTTTGTCATAAATTTTCATGTCGTTAAATATTTTAATTATTTTTTATTGTGGTAAAATATACATAACATAAAATGTGCCATTTTGACCACTTTTAAACATATAGTTCAGGGGCATTAATTACATTCACAGTTTTGTGCAATCATTGCCACTCTTTACTTCCAAAATTTTTACATTTCCCCAAACAGAAACTCTGTACTCATTAAGTAATAGCTCTCCGTTGTTCTGTCAGTGCAGAGCCCAATGTGGGGCTTGAAACCATGAACTGCAAGATCATGACCTGTGCCCAAGTTGGATGCTTAACCGACTGAGCCACCCAGGTGCCCCTACAGCCTTTTATATTTGCTCAAATAGTTACTTTTTTAAAATGTTTTTATTTTTTATTTTTATTTATTTTTGAGAGAGAGAGAGGGAGAAAGAGAAACAAAGCACGAGTGAAGGAGGGCCAGAGAGAGGGAGACACAGAATCTGAAGCAGGTTCCAGGCTCTGAGCTGTCAGCACAGATGTTGAACTCACAGACTGTGAGATCATGATCTGAGCCAAAGTCAGATGCTTAACCAACTGAACTACCCAGGCGCCACTCAAATAGTTACTTTTACTGGACAAAAGAAAGAATGTCAATGAAGAGGTAGAAATTATAAAAAAGATTCTTTAGAAAGAATTTCTTTTGGCTCCTTTTCATATTTTCTGTCTTTTTATTGACATTTTCATTTTGTTCATACATTGTTTCCTAATTTCTTTGAGCATATTTGAAAGAGTTGTTTTCGGGGTGCCTGGGTGGCTCAGTCAGTCGAGCGTCCGACTTCGGCTCAGGTCACGATCTCATGGTTCGTGGGTTCGAGCCCCGTGTCGGGCTCTGTGCTGACAGCTCAGAACCTGGAGCCCACTTCGGATTCTGTGTCTCCCCCTCTCTCTGCCCCTCCCCTGCTCATGCTCTGACTCTCTCTGTCTCAAAAATAAATAGAAACATTAAAAAAAAGAGAGTTGTTTTATAAAATTTTTTTAAAATTTATTTATTATTGAGAGACAGAAACAGAGCATGAGCATGGGAGGGGCAGAGAGAGGGGGAGACACAGAATCCGAAACAGGCTCCAGGCTCTGAGCTGTCAACACAGAGCCCGACGTGGGGCTCGAACTCACAAACCACGAGATCATGACCTGAGCTGAAGTCGGATGCTTTACTGACTGAGCCACCAGGCGCCCCTGAAACAGTTGTTTTAAAGTCTTTGTCTAACATATCATATGACTTCACTCATATGAGGACTCTAAGATACAAAACAGATGGACATAAGGGAAGGGTAGCAAAAGTAATATAAAAACAGGGAGGGGGACAAAACATAAGAGACTCTTAAATATGGAGAGCAGAGGGTTACAGGAGGGGTTATGGGAGGGGGGATGGGCTAAATGGGTAAGGGGCATTGAGGAATCTACTCCTGAAATCATTGTTGCACTATATGCTAACTAACTTGGATGTAAATTTAAAAAATAAATTTTTAAAAAAGCTGGGATTTGGAGAAAAATAATCAAAGTCTTTGTCTAGTAAGTCCAATGTCTGGGTGTCCTCAGAGGTTATTTCTGTCAACTTATTTTGTTCTGCTGAATATTATAATGTCGTAACTCTGGAAATCCAGATAACTCTGGAAATCCCCCTTCCCTGGGACTTGATGGCTTTTGTTCTGCTAGTTTTTGAAGGCTGTCATAGTCCATTTGTTTGGTGACTTTCCTAAACTATTTTTTGCAAAGACTGTATCAGTTGCCATGTATGGTCAATGAAATCTCTGTTCCTTTAGCTTTTGTTTAGCTAGTGTTTTTGACAGAGATTTTCTTGACTTCCATGAGTGCAAAACCATGAACAAAGAACAACCTCTCCCAGTCTTTGCAGATTTGTTCTGTGCTGGGGCCCTTCAACACTCAGCCAGGCTTGTGCTGAGTGCAGAGATCATCCAGAGCTCAAAACTGAGGGGCTGTTCCAGTCTTTTCTGAGTGGGTAACTTGCCTTAGGTGTGTGCATGGTTTTCTATAGTCCCCAAAATACACATATGTTTTTGAAAGCCGTAATTTTCCAAAGAAACGTTCTTTAGCTTTTCTTTATCGTAGCTATTATTTTATGTCTCAACTGCCATCTTTTGCCCCAGGTGACTGTGGGTAGTTGGTGAGCCTTACAGTTGTTTTCAAGCAGTGGATGCTGCTGCCCTGAGTTCAGTCTTGCATTAGGTGAAACAGAGATGAGCGCCTTGCACCAGTCCTTCAGGTACCCCCAGACAGGTTAGAATGGACATACCCAATGGATGCAGTTTGCTCTTCCTGTGACCAGAGACCAGAGTCGTCCACTGGGAGGGCCAATGACTGACTTTGAAATTGCCACTGAGCTGAGGTGGGGTAGGGCAATGGCAAGTACAGATGTCACAAAGCTTTCCTACCATTTTTAAGTTGCCTTTTTCTTGATTCAGCATTTGTTTGACTTCTGTAAACCTTTGTTGTTCATAGTTCTGAAAAAGTTAGTTTTGATAGTTTCTGCTTGTTTTTCAATGTTTCTGTGGAAGGATGGGACCTTAGGGCTGTCTGCTCTGCCATTTTTTCCGATGTCACTTCTCATTTTGTCATTGAATATTTTTTTAAGTTTATTTAATTTATTTTACTTAAGTTTATTTATCTGAGAATGAGAGAGTGAGCAGGGGAGGGACAGAGAGAGAACAAATCCCAAGCAAGCTCCACGCTGTCAGTGCAGAGACCAAGGCGGGGCTCGAACTCACGAACCACGAGATCATGACCTGACCCGAAATCAAGAGTCAGATGCTTAACCAACTGAGTCACCCAGGTGTCCCATTGTCACTGAATATTTTAAAGCATTGCTTCTTAGTGACTGCCTGTTGTTTCATTATGTAGATGTACATAGTTTACTGTAAGTGATGCACTAAAGAACATCTTTCTACATCTCTGATATTTTTAGCTTAAGACAAATTTCCAGAAATGGAATAACCATGTCAAATGTTATGAACATGTTCCGGTGTTTTCATATTTATTGCCAAATTGCCCTGCAGAAGGTTTGTGTCAGTGTACGTTTCCAGAAGCAGTGTATAAGAGTGTACATTATCATCATGCCCTCACCTATAATTTGATGGGCTTTGCCTATTTAATAGGCAAAACTGAACCACAATTTCTTTATCCATTCATCAGTTGATGGACATTTAGGCTTTTCCCACAATTTGGCTATTGTTGAGAGTGCCGTGGCAATGAGAAAGAATGAAACATGGCCCTTTGTCGCAACGTGGATGGAACTGGAGAGTGTGATGCTAAGTGAAATAAGCCATACAGAGAAAGACAGATACCATATGCTTTCACTCTCAATGTGGATCCTGAGAAACTTAACAGAAACCCATGGGGGAGGGGAAGGAAAAAAAAAAAGAGGTTAGAGTGGGAGAGAGCCAAAGTATAAGAGACTCTTAAAAACTGAGAACAAACTGAAGGTTGATGGGGGGTGGGAGGGAGGGGAGGGGAGGTGATGGGCATTTAAGAGTGCATCTTTTGGGATGAGCACTGGGTGTTGTATGGAAACCAATTTGACAATAAATTTCATATATTAAAAAAAATAGCCAAAACTGAAAGCATTTCATGATTGTTTTTGTCTTCTCCCTGAAGAATTGCTCCTATGACTTGAGTTTGAAGCCATTCATTGTATTTTGTTCCCTCAAAACCCTGATGTACTCCAGTTTGTCAGTTTCCTTGGCTGTGTGGGCCTAAGAAGTTACACCGTTCTTCTGATGAAGAATACAGTATTTTCCTTCTCTCACAAACATAACACTTGAATTTATTTTGTAGTGAATTTGAATGGTGCCTACCCCAAGCTGGTGCCCTTCAGGCCTGCAGGACGGCTGATCTCCCCACCTCTGCTGCTCTCTGTGATTCTCAACCTTCTTCTCAGCTTAGCCATGCACATTGCGGGCTTCATTCTGGTTCAGAGGCAGCCTTGGTATTCCATGGAGATGCACAGGTACTATCACAGCTCTGATTCCAGCTTCTCACATCCTAATTTCCATCAAACATGGTCTGGCCCTTATGACAAGAAGTAAAGGGTTCTTCATTCTTCTGGAGGCGTTGGCTTTCTTTCAAGTCCCTTGGGGAATTTTCCAGTGATCTTCTCTCCTCTGTAGCACAGTTTGAGGATATTATCCATTGGCACTTACTTTTGCCTGTCTTGTGTGATAATGATCCATGACCTTCTTTTACACCTAGGGTGACCATGCATTATAATTTGCCCAGACATCCCCAGTTTGAGCCTGATATCCCAGTGAAATTTTTTAAATTAATTAATCCTTGAAGTATATTTGGCATACAATGTTACATTAATAACAAGTTATCAATTCGACCATTCTATACATCATTCCTTGCTTACCATGATATGTGGTGCCCATCTGTCACCATATATTAATATGCTATTTTTGATTACAGCTCCTATGCTGTAATTTGCATCCTCATAACATTCATTTTATAACTGGAAGTTTGGACCTCTGAATCCCCTTTATCTATTTTTCCCACCCCTTCCACGCATGTCTCCTCTGGCAACTACCGGTTTTGCTGGTGATACTAGTCTTTTCCTTTCACATTCAAATATGCTCCTGTTGGATGATAAATTATATGGTCACCCTATTTATCAATATTCAGAGATCTTAAGCCACAAGAGGAAAAACTCATGGCTTACTCATCATTTTCCCACATAACCTTACTACACATGAAGGGTACCCAAATTATTGAATAAATAACTTGTCTATCTATCTATCTACCTATCATATATCTCTTTTATCTATTCATCTATCCAAAATATAGATCTATCTGTGTTGGTTTCTTTCCCCTTATTTTTCAGTATATTCTTTCCCAAAGTGTAGGTAATTACAAAAGCACTGAGGGCATGGAATCCTGTAGATACCAGTGCTCCATAAAGACCTGTCATCTTCGTTCATTACCTTTTTTGTTTCCTTTTTAGTGCCTGCACAGTGCAAAATGAAAGCATCTCAAAGTTAACCATTTCTCCCACTGCTCCAGAAAAAATCGGAAGTAATGGTGCCTTCACAAGCTTCGAAAACACTACCATATGGTTCTTGGGAACAATCAACTGTATCATCGTGGCTCTTATTTTCTCTAAAGGAAAACCATTTAGGCAGCCCATATATAAAAATTGTGAGTAGCGTTGTACCAGATCAGAGGTGAGGGGTCATCAGAAGGAACAGACATGCCCAGGTCACTCGGGGAGCAGCAGCGGAGTTGATGCTTATCTGGAGCCCTTGACTTTATACTCCAGGGCTCTATAAACACATTTGGCAGCCTCATTCTTAGCTCCTTTCCTCAAAGCTGCATTAAATTCTAGGGCTTCTTCCTCTACCTCTTTCCTTCACCGGAAGTTTGTCTCCAGGTGTCCTTTCATGGCACCACTGTAAATTGGGACGAGTCATTTATTTCCTCACGTGTCAGTACTTGTCGGAATTCATCTGGGAGGAGGTGGAGAGAGAGAAGTGTCACAACACTCAGTTGGAACATGTCTCCTGCCGTGAAGACAATGGTTAAGATGGCATTGTGTGGTTGGCAGCCTGGGAGGGGGTCCAGCCTGAAGGAACCTGGCTATAGTAATTGTGGAGGCTCTTGGCCAAAGTACATGCTACCTCCTTACATTCTGGACTGGAGTGCGGTGTGTGTTAGGAGAAGTGGGTGACCTGGTTACCCTGTGGAACATTCATTTGTATACATCCCTACCTCTCAAATTGGGAACATTTAATTAATTAAATATTTAGTTAATTATTTTTACCTTTACTTATTTATTTCAAGAGAGAGAGAGGGAGAGAGAGCATGAGCACTGGAGGAGCAGAGAGAGAGAGCAAGAGAGAGAATCCCAAGCAGGCTCCATGCTGTCAGTGCAGAGCCTGATGTGGGGCTCGAACCCATGAACTATGAAATGGTGATCTGAGGCGAAATCAAGAGTTGGATGCTTTAACAACTGAGCCACCCAGGCACCCCTAATTGGGAAAATTTAGAAGCATAAGTTGAAGGATCAATGTCCTCATAAGAATTAGTTTATTTAGAGAAAATTATTTTGCCTTTCTCCTTCTTGGGATGAGAAAGCAGTCAAATGCTTACCTCTACATTACTGCAATTTAAATATTTGTTTATTTACAGCCCTCTTTTTTTTCCAGAATAGAATTTGAAGCAGGGGATTTGCATTAAAAAGACTTGGGTACTTAACTGTCTTCAAGGCATTTTTTGAAAATATATTAGGTCAAAATTGCTCTCTCTGTATTTCCCACTTTTATTAATTGAAACTTACAACATGCATGTGAAAATTTCCATCTGCTTCAAGGACATGCATAGAAATTGTGGAGGTGAGACCCATTGCATAGAAATGAGTACTTTCCATTTATTATGCTGTGTTTGGATGTAGGAATCAAGTAAGCTTAATCAGTGTTCATCTAGACTATGTCTGTCAATAGATGTGAAACTCCGTATATACTCCAATTTCTCTAAATGATAGCTTGTGTTCTTATTTCCTCAGATATATTTGTCCTTGTGCTGGTCATACAGCTGGGTGTGTGTCTATTCATTCTATTTGCTGATATTCCAGAATTATATAGGCGTTTGGATGTAAGTCTTATCTCTGGGCTATGATGATGGTTTACTGTTATATAATACCCTGACTGCAAGAAGCAGGTCACGGTGGCAATTGACATGGACTCGTGACACTGATTATCCTTTTGGAATAGTAGAGTTAAAAAAGAATACTACATTTATTTGTATTTTTTTTAATTTAAGCCAGCCAGGAAATAAGATTCTGTCTAGTCTTGATTTCAAATATTTCAGAAGCATTGGCCATTTTTCTTTTAAAAGATCCCTGTAAGAATGGAAAAATCTATATACATACACTGTTTCAAGCGTAAGAAAATTTTTTCCCCTAAGCACTTCTGTTTTGAAGCTGTTGAAAACAGTTTGCCTATAACACTTTTTCTGTTAATTCTCAAATCTGTACTTACATCTTTAAAAAAAATCTCTATAAAGACGTGTTTGTATGTTCATACTTAATGTCTGCAAAACTTGTTTGCAAAGAGCCATAACTTACCTCATGAACTCTCTTAGAGTGTGTAATTTTGAGGCAAATGTCAAAATCTATGAGACAATTTTTACATATACAAGCTAGGGGAAATGTGTATTTCAATTCCTTTAACCTATACTTTTGAATTAGAAGTTTATTATTACCAAATGTCCTTTAGACCAATAAATAGAATACAGAAGAGATGGTAAGAGGGAATAGACTTTTTTTACTTAGTGCTACGTGAGCCTGCCTGCCCACCTCTCCAACTCAAAGACACGTGTCATGAAGGCCAAGGTCCTATCTTATTCAGTTTCATATTACCAGTGCCTAACATAACCCATGGCACATAAGGGCAGTAAATGACTGATCCTTGTAGATCAGGTTCCTAAATGGAGATGAGCACTGGAAGCTCACAGTTCATTGCAAACCAGCAAAACCTTCACAAACCCTTCTTGACACGTGACATACAAACTCATGTCTACATTCGGTTTTCCTTGTGATAATTGTATCACTGTGGTTAACAGCGTAATTGCCACTATTGTTAAATATGTTCACGAATTCGAGTAAGCAGTCATGGAGATAGTCTTTGGCTGCTAGACTTCTGAGTTAAAACTTCTTAATCCTGCAGAAGTTAGGGTTAAGATATGTTGGGTTTAGTCACACTCTTTAAGATGAAAGAGTCTTACAGAGAGGTTGATTCCTCTGGTACAACAAAATAGGGAGCTATTTAGTTTTGGGGGGACCTGTGTGGGGTCATTGCCAACATGACTGCCAAGGAGTCTGCAGAGAATTATTGCTCACCCTAAAAATAATTATTTTTCTTCTTATTACATAAAATTGTGGGTACATTCTAGAAAATGTGAATATGCAGGCAGAGACAGACATCCATTCCCATTCAGCTCCACTTGCCCCACTGGTGAGTACCCTTGTCATGGCACCATCTGTGCAGCCGTGCACACAGCCCTGAGGGTAAAGCCGTGGCTCGGGGCTGCAAAGCAGGGCTCAGCTGAGGGGAGATGTGGCACCAGAGAGACAAGGGCAACACTGCCCCTGTCACATTCGACTTGTGTACCATCAGAGCCTCCTGGGAATAGAGCCACATTCCTGTATTCCCTCATAAAAGCGAGCAACGCAAGCAAACAAAAACACTTATCAAATTTGTCAAATTTTGATCGAATTGATTTGGGGAAATTGAGAAATTACAGGGGCACCAAAAAATAAAAAGGAGAAGAAAGAAAGATAAAAGAATAAAAGCAGCAATCATAGTTTCCGTTATTAAGTGTGTGCCTCTAATATTCACACATGTAATGTCTACATGTAAGCATGTCTATTACACACATGATTTATAACCTATGAAAATGTACACTGTGAACATGTGAACAGCTTTCTGACATTTTTTTGTCTTCAAACTAACAGTGATTCTCCATCTCCCACCAGCTTCTCTGCACTCCTCTTCTGTGGAGGGTTTACATCACAATTATGCTCAGCTCCAACTTCATTGTGTCCCTTGTGGTGGAGGTAAGTGCCCTCCGGCTTCTGATCACTGTGGGTAGGGATGGACGGGGCATTCTTTGGGAGTCTGAAAAAAGGAACAGCCTTAGAGGATAAGAGTCAGCAGTCCAAGAGGCTCCCTGCCCTGGTGACATGAGCAATGGTGCTTTCCTCTAGTGAGCTCCAAACAAGGTGTTAATTTTCTCATCGACATGGTGGACCTGGAGAGAATGGGATTATGATGTGTAAGGACCTGTTCGTTTCTAAAATCCACAAGTAGAGAACTGAATTTGTTTTTTTGAAATTACGTATGATTCACATACTACAAAATTCGCCTTCTTAAAAAGTGTGCAGCTCACTGAGTTGTGCAACCATCACCACTAATTCCAGAACATTCTCATCACCCCAGAAGAAATCCTGTACCCATTAGCAGTCGTTCCTCATTCCCCCTTCCCCCTTCTTCACCCCTTGGCAACCAGTAATTTACTTTCAGTCTCCACGCATTTACCTATCAGGACATTTCACATAAAGGGAATCATAGAATATGTGGCCTTTTATGTCTGGATTCTTTCACTTAACAATGTCTTTTACTTTACACATGGGAAATAAGATTCATAGTGAGCTTTTCTTAGATTTGATTCTTCATCTCCAATTTACTCCATTTCCTCAGTGAAATGAGTTTGTGGTCTCCTTTCTTTGGCTATGTGGTTCACTCTCCTCCTTCAGCGCTGTTATTTAGACCAAATCTTCATTCTTCAAAGCCTCCTGGAGAACAGGGGTCACCGTTAGAAAAGACATCTGTGTCAAAGGGGGGGTGAGCATCAGATTCCATCCGTTCCCAGTCTGGGTGGCAATGTTTCCAGTGGCAAACACAGCCTCATGCCAGTGAGGGGGGAATCCCTGGAACCTGACTTCTCTGCAGCACCTTCCTTAACAGGTAGGGTAAAAACCACACAGGAGACAGTGGCAGAAAAGAACATAGAATTAAGGTACTAGAGCCTCTCTCTGTGTGCATATCCAGGACTTCTCAAACTTGAGTGGGCATCAGAGTCACCTGGAGGGTTTATTAAAACCCAGGTTGCCCAGCCCTTCCCCTAGCATTTCTGATTCAAAGGTCTAGAATAAGCACAAGTGTTTGTCAGGTGATTCTGATACTGCTGGTGGAGGGACCACACTGTGAAGTACCGTGCTAACCTGTATGGTCTCCAAAGCCACCAAATTAATGAGAGGGTCGCATGAGTGTCCTCATACCCAGCTGCAGAAGGATGAACCTTGCCCTTTAAAGGATAATCTTATGTTCGTACCTTGTCCCTGTCAGTGATCACATTATTTCCTCTGCCTGGTATAGCTTCCCCCAATATCTCCTTATGGGAATGCTATTCCATCCTCTATGGCACAGCAGTAGTAGTATCGTCTTCATGAATCTTTCCCAAAGCCTGGATGGGTGAGTCAAGTAACAGTGGTTTAAACAGTCAAGATATTTATTGTCTCACTTAACCGGAAGATTCGAGGTAAGTGGCCATAGAGTTGGTTCAGCAACTCAGTGGTGTCATTGGGGATCATCAATCTTTCTCTCTTCTGCCTCCCCATCTTTAGATACGGGCCTTTCATATTTGCGTGTATTGCTTATGGTGTCCAGATAGCTTCCGCATCGCTGAGCATTACCTGTGTTTTGATGCAGGAAAAAAAAATGGAAGGAGAGGCACCAGCAAGCTTTTCTTCCCTTAAGTATGAACCTTTTATAAGGAAACAAAGTCATTTTCTAGAGCCACCCTGCAGACTTCCTCTTATGCCTCATTGGTCAGAACTGTGTCTTATTGTCATCCTGAGGAGAAAAGGATTCTGGGAAAGTGGATCTATGCCAAACATTAGACAGATTTGCTGACATTGTGTGTGAGTTTTTTCCTCTTAGGTGGGCAGGAAAAAGTTGGGAGGATTGTGCTATAGGTAATCGAGCAACAAAGTCTCCCATAATCCTCTAGCAGGAAGCCATTCGAATGTCACCATGTTTGCAGATAAAAGAAAGCATAAGCCGGAAGTAGTTCACCTGGGTTGGAATCCTTTCTTGCCGCCTGACTCTGGGCAGCACTTGCAACTCCACTTCTCTATGTCTCCGTTTTCTCATCTGAAACGCCGTGATAATAAGGGTACCTAACCTTACAGGGTTACTGTGAGCATGAAAGGTGAACACAGAAAAGCATGTAGTAAATGTTTGATAAATATAAACTATTATCATTATGTTATCTCTTGTGATACTTAGCATTTCTTAGTTTGTATCTATCAGTCATGCAGGCTTTCATTTGTTCATTCACTCCACAAACATTTGTTGACCCTGTGCCATGACCTAGGGTGCAATACGAGGCAGATCCTGATGATGGAGGGGTGCTGCTCACAGTGTACAGCAAGCAAGAGGACCAGTGCTACAGTTATTTGTGTGTAGATTGTGTAAATGGCGCTGGCAAGAACTCATCTCAGTATCTACAGTGTCTAAAACCTTGCTTTATTCTAATAGAAGCTGCGTAAAGCTTTGTTCAATTATTAAATGTTAAGAAGTGATGCTGCTCGCCTCCAGCAGGTGGAGAGGATAATTTGACACTCATGAAAGATTAAGTTTCTCCTTTGTTTCTCGAGTCCACTGAGAAATGGAGACCGGCGTAGATGTTCAGTGGGGGTTTCCAGCAGCTTTCACACTGAGAAATGATGCTGTGGGGTCCTAGCTCTCACCCCCAGGCTCCTGCATGGCAGTCTTCACTTATTTGAAGTTACCTTCTGCTGTCAGTAGGCATTCAGGAACAAACCAAAGCCATTTGAGTCTGTGGTTGAAGGAAGTTGTAATGGAGAATTACAAACACTAAGATTTCATGCCCTATGAGGTGAGCAGAGTAGGTAAAGACCGCAGGCTATCACGGATGCAGCAAGATGTTTTCCTCACATAACTCTAGGTATATCTGACAGGAGATACTAAAGATTGGTGGTCAGCCTGTGACAAAGATGGTCCAGAGAGGTTTCAAGGGACAGGCATGGGGGATGGCTGGCCTCCTGTTGCACAGTTCCAAATATTTCCTGGTCTGCTGAGAGGACTAAGACTATCCCTAATCTTAGAGCAGTTTTGATGGGATCTTATCCTCACCTTGCTTTCTCATGATCTAACCTCCAACTGAAAGTCATAGGAGCTAATCTGGATAGCTTTAATCCTTCTCGTTTTTATTACTTATGTGTTTGTGTATATATTTGTGTGTATATATGTATGTGTGAATTATTTTAGTAGCCAATCTGAAGAGCTTGTGTGGTGAAGTTTTTGTTTGTTTTATGTTTTTTGTTTTGTTTTTTTTTTTTTTTAGAAATCATATTTCTTCAAGGGTTTCCTTTTGTTTCTAGTTCTACATTTAATTTATAATGTAGAGTGACAGAACAGGTTACTTCTCGGTCTTTCAGTTTCCCAATCCAGACCAGCAAAGTGAGACAGGCCTTTATACTTCTAGAATTGTGATAACACTCAAGGCATGTCTTATAGCACTAAAGTCTCTCTGTGTGTGTCTGTATGTGTGTTTGGTTTTGTTTCATTTTGCTTTTTTGTTTTTTTGTTTAAAACCTGATAAGATATCCTAGAGGTAAGTTAGACTTTAAGACCAGTAATTGGATAACTATGATCCTGCCCTATTCCAGCTCGATGGAGAACTACTGTTCTCTTTTTAATTAAGAAGGATGAAACAAAAAACAAAAAAGCAACTTGCTGTGGGAAAGTAATAATAAGTGGGGCTGAGTACAAAATGAAAAGGTAGAATAACAAGTCTGGCTAGGTGAGCCCTGAAGTTTACAAGATGCTCTTGAGATGGCTGGGTGGGTCTTTAACAGCCTGCTAACAGATGATCCATTTTTTGAGACAGAAAGATTCAGACTAGCTGTTCTCTATTATTTCCATTGGCAATGGGACTCCAATATCAAAGATGGGTGGAATTTAAGAAAACTACTACCCTGGCAAAGGTCCTTGTAGAATCCCATAAAATTGATTCTTCCAGTCTAGCAAAGATACCAATGATAGACACCAAAATGAGTTCTCATTCTGTGGAACAGCAAGCTTCTCATATTTTTTGTTTTTCTCAAGATAACTTCTAAGATGGTTAACTTTTATGACTTAAGATAAAAATGAAAAAAATAACACAATAACCTCTTATACACTCTGTATTATAACTTGAGATCTGTTTGAGGTTCAGTCTAACTCATGAAATAAAATGGCAGTCCAAAATGTTTCCAAAGAGACATATCTTCTGTTATCTGCATTGTAGTGAAATACTTGTAGATGAAAGAGGCCACAGTGAATAGGGCCACAGTACATAGCTTATTGTCTTATTTATTTATTAAATTTTTTTTGATGTTTATTTATTTTTGAAGGAGGGGGAGACAGAGCATGAGGGAGGAGGGGTAGAGAGAGACAGAGACACAGAATCTGAAGCGAGCTCCAGGCTTCGAGCTCTCAGCACAGAGCTCAAACCCATAAACCACGAGATCATGACCTGAGCCAAAGTAGGAGGCTTAACTGACTAAGCCACCCAGATGCCCCCATAGCTATTTGTTAAGTAAATAATTCATAAAGGTGGTAAAGGGAGGCATCTATACCATGCCCTGCCCTACATTGTAAGGAGAGTTACACAGAGAAGGAATTATTATTTCTAATCACTGAAGCTCAGATAAGATAACTGATTTGTCCATAGATGTCAGAGATGGAACTTGAATCCAGATCTCTCCAGGTGTAAGACTGTGGCCCACATTCCAATTTATTGACCTGTATTCGGGACTATGCAGTCATATGGCAGGGCACACCAAAGCCACATCTTTCTATAGGGTAATTCCATGGGGTGTGGTAGGGAGTGGACTGCAGAATTTGAATGATTTTAAATTTAATTTATATATGAGATTCAAAAGGAATTTCACCCTCGAGGCAGAATACTTCAAGCTATTTTTCCAGATTCTTAAAACTGGGAACTCTCTCTTTTCCCAGAAGAGCTCCTTGAGTGGAAAAGCTTGAGAGGCTGAGACCTATCTCATGAAACCACATTGGATTTGTTCGTACAGGCCTCAAGTTTTTTGTCAAGCTGGATCTAAGCAGCTAATGTGGTAGCTCCTCTGTATGGTCTATGGAGGACCATAGCCAACCTCTGGTTGTAAAGAATAACTCTCTTATTTTGCAAGAGGCCATTATTGAAAACCAAGCCCTGTGGACAACATTCAAAAGGGGTTTTGGCTATCAATCAAAAAGCCAGTATCGGATATGGCAGAGGGCCTTGGCAGATGATCCCAGCTGGCCCCCGCTAAACCAAACATCCTCCTCTGACATGCCAGAGTGTGGCAGCGGGGTGTCTTACAGCAATCCGGTGTTTGAGAGCAATGAGGAAAAACTCTGAAGCCAAAGTGATCTCTAAGGTGATAAAGCATAGAAACAATGACAAAAGGGACCAGTTTCAGTAATTTTCAAACAATGGGACTCTTACAAAATCATCTGGAGTTTTTGGAATAAAAAAACCTATCCAATCACGGTCGCAAATTCAAGTTTACCTGATAAAATACTTTCTACAGAGCAGAACACTGCCCCCAGAAGAGTGCCTTCCTCTTGATTCTGAAAGTATTGATGGTGTTGGTGAATCAAGAGTGAGCTAACGATGGCAATCAGCCCAGAGACTGGGAGGCTAAAGGACAAGGAGAATATATACTCTCTTTTCTTAGGTAACATTTTTTAAATGAATTGAAAGTAGCACTATGTGTAGCCATAGAATTGTAACATGTGAAGGATCACCTTTGAATTCTTATTTTATTGATGGAAAAACAAGTGCATGAGAGCCATTATACCAGTCTTCACTGTCTGGTTTCCTTTCCTGCATAGTACTTTCAGAGTTGAGACATTTTCTTCTGCTTCTGGCCTTCCCCTACATATTTGGAAGGATGGGCTAAGCTCATGCTTCAGTAACAAACAAGTCCCTTGTCTCAGTGGCTTAACACACAAGAGCTTCTTTCGTGGTCCAGGTGACTCTGTAGACTAGCTCTCCTCAGTGGTGACTGCTTCAATCTGTCGGCTCCACCGGCTGAAAACAAGTACTCCATGTTCACTATGATGGGAAAGGAAGAGACTGGAGAAGGCACAAAGGCTTTTCACTGCCTCACCCAAAAAGTGGAACGCCTCTCTTCCACTACTCATATCTCATTAATCAAGGGTTTGGCAAAGGAGCTGGGAAGTACAGTCTCCTGTGTTTAGGGCTGGTTTCATGGGCACATGACCTGTGCAGTCACCTGGGGCCCCATGCTTAGAAGGGCCCCACATTTGGTTTAATGCTTTGCTGCTGCCATCTCGAAATTCTTAATTTTTGATGCTCTTTGATACATGCTACTTTAGTTTCTCTCCCAGGAACCCGAGCTGGACCAACTACATAATTTGTGGGGCTGAGTACAAAATGGAAATTATTTTTGAGAAAAATTAGTCTTGTACCACAACATTATATGTTATCAATTGATGTAAGTGCTTATGCAATCTACACATTTCTTAAATTTGAAAAGGCTTCAATTTTCAGGAAAGAGAAATTGCCCTTATTTTATCACTATTACAATTTTGTTATCTCGGATTCATTTAGCATAGAAAACATCCAGATTTCTGTTAGCTCAGCAAACAACTATGAGTTTTAGGAAAACATCCACAGATAGTATTTTAAAGCAAAAGCAAAATTTTCATTACAAACCTCAAATCCTAGGTGAAGGTTCTGGATGGGGGAGTGTCCCAAGCTGGCTTTTCTCCTTATCAATAGCCTCTGCAAGCATTCCCTTCCCTGGCTGAATTCCGGAGCATGGCTGGAGGCTCTGTGGCTGCAGATAATTCTGGAAACACAGTGTTTCTCAGCCATGAAAGTATCTTGTTGCTTCTGGTTTTAAAATAGGGTGTGAAGAATCATGTAAATAGGCTGCAGAATCATTGTCTTCCTTGGTACAGAAAGAAATGTTTCCTTTTACAAAGTTAGCCACAGCAGAGATATGGTAGCTCTGAATGTCTTTTTCTAAAACTCGTAGTTTTCTCATTTTTCAACATGGCAGGCTGGAGATGGTCTACAACCTAGTCCTGGGCAAGGGCATTCCCACCTAGAAGATCCCCTTACCAGGTGCTGTCACCTCTCTTGTCTCATTTGCATTGCACGATTCACTCAGACTCAGGCAAGGAAGGGCTTATCATCCACTTTTACACGTGAGGAAACTGAGATTCAGAGTAAGGAGAGCAGACCCAGGCCTCAGACACAGATCTCCTGAGCAAACCTTCTGTTGTTTCCAAATACCTCCTAATTACAAAGCTCCAGCAGGGCTGGGTGTTTGGGGTGATCTCACAGTAAAACAAAGAATAGGTTTCTTATTCGCCAGGTGGAAGGAAGCAACCTTTTGCTAATACCAGGGCCTAATGTTCAAATGAATGCCAGGCATCCTGCCAAGCTTGGGCTAGAGGCAGGTTAAAAACAAAACAAAACTAAAACCCATGAGTGTCTGTCTGTCTTTCTGAGACTCTGAGTTGCTCTTACCTTGGTCCTAAGTTCCATTCTCAGTGATTCAACAAGACCGGCAGGAAAACAGAGAGGGAAGACTCCATTTCCTCACCAGCCAAACAACCCTAAAATCTTTGTCAAAAGAGACTTATTCTGAAGACTGTACTTGAAGTTAACTGTAACTGAGAGGTAGTGAGAAAATGCTTTACTTGAAAAAATGGGGTTGGGGGGTATTGTCAAGGGATGTGAGAGTTGTTTTCAAATACTTGAAGGGTTCCTGTGGGAGAGAAGGCTCCCACCTGTGCCTGGTGGCACGCTCAGTGTGTAAAGGGCACAGTGGGAATGGCTTCAGGCTGACACGAAGACCACTGCCCCAACAGCTCAAAAAGCAGTGGAAGCTGGTGACCCATGAGGTGTGTGCCCCATGACATTGGCAGTACAAGGGGATGGATATTCAGAGACCAATTAGAGGTGGAAGTCGACTATCCGATGGAATTCAATTACCTACCAGATCCTTTTCAGACTTGATATGCACATGTCTCAATCTTATGCTGTGATGTGAACCATTTACTGTCACTGCCCACATAGAATATCAGGCTGCCTATTGTGGGGAGACGGGCTGGGGAGGACAGATTTATAGCCTTGTGAGGTCCCACAGTCAAATGGGCTTGACTGCTCTGTACCTTGGAAGGTGGCTTTGGTTGGGGATAAGATTCTAGAAAACAGGTGCCCACTGATGGGTCCTGACCACCAAACTGACAGCTGGGACATACTTCTGATGTGTGTGTTTTCATAGAAAGAGCAGCTTGAAAAAAATCAGTAAAGAAAATGTGGGAGAATGTGCCAAACCTGAGGTCAGAGTACCTGCGCCTGATACGCTTGTCTGACCAGGACTTGGAGGAGAAAAGAACACAGTCATCTGATCCACATCATTTAAAAGGTCCCCTGTATGTTCGCTCCAAGGTACGCAGCTCTGACCCACAGAGAGGAACTCTGGCTCTGGGTTCTTCTCACGAAACATGTAATGATCTGCGAATGGAAATATGTCTCTGCCATCTGTACCCTCTGAGCTCATAGAAGGGTTCGTGTGCACACTTGCAGATGCAATGACTAGAAAAGCAAGTATTTATTCAGAGTCCTGTATTTAGTTTATGCTGTAATAAGTCATTCTGTGCAAAAGAGGCAAGCATAATCTGTAATTCTGGTGTTATAAAATCAACCTTTTTCCCTTTCTGCAGTGGGGTATTTCACTGTGGCTAATACTCCAGGAATGTGGAATCAAAATCACATCTTTACAAAGTTTTAGACATTTCCTAATGCTGTAGACACCATTATTCCCCACTTGGTAACAGGGCACTACCGTCTACAAAAACTTTTGCACTCATTCTCTTGTTTAAGCCTCATGACAATCTAAAGAGGAAGGCAGGGCAAGAATTACTATCCTCCTTCTTTTGATGAGGTACCAGACCCTCCAAAAGTCTCAGTAACTTGTACAAGGGCATGTAGGAGCTGGAGCTGCGTTCAGATGCAGGACTTCTGCCAATGAGTTCTCTGCTCTGTCACTCTCCCATGTTTCTCCTGGATGAAATGTTTGTAGCATTGAAGAACAAGAAGGCAATCAAAGCAAGGTAACCATCCAGTGGACTGCCGTGACAAGTGTAATTGCTTCCAAAAAGAGATTTTAGTTCTCTTGAATTTGATCATCAGTCACAGAAAGGTCAACTCCCATTGCTGAGGAGTAAAATCCAATAACCAGAGCCCTACAGCCTATTTTGTGGGAGCAGATATAGCTCTGGTTTGTGATTTCGGTCTCCAGAAGCAGAAACCTATATCTTTGCTTGAATTTTGCTCGGTCTCCACTTTGTCCAGCATTTTCGAGTCATATGGACTCTGTCTTGGCTTTAGGCTAACCTCCCTTACGCCAGTCAGTAGCTCATTATTGCCAGCACTCGGTAACTCACTCACTCCAGGCATACAGGGACTTACTTTCCCAACCCGATACATTTGCTCATGCTGCTTTCTCTTTGGGGGCATTGATAATTCTTATTCTCATCCCCATACACCCAAATCCCACCCATTCTCAAGACCCAGTTAGAATGCCACCTGATCTGCAAGCCAGAAGGGAGATATCTTCTGTCTACACACTGCTCGCACTCCACAAATATTTCCTTTGTGTGGCAGGCACCTCTTTTGATCATGCATTATGGTCCTGTGCCATTTTGAATTCCTCCAACTCCCACCCAACTCCACTTTAACTAGAGTGCACATTCTCTGAGGGTAGGGACCAAGCCTGATACTTCTCATCTGCCCACTCGGCACCCAGCACAGGGCAGTGGTTGGGGCTCGGCAAGCAGCTGTGGCATGATTGAATAAAAAATATAATCACTAGGACATTTTGTTGATTTATTTTTCCTCCTTTGTCTGTGAACATCTGCTTACCATGCAGTACAAAGAAGCTGAACTAAAACAATAGGACTATGAATAAAAACACAAAGTGCAAAGTATAGTGATTCCAACATGGAAGCTTCATCAGTCCGGCTGCCCATTTACATGGCAGAGTGCGGAGGTATGCTGTGGAGTTAGATGGGTTAGGCATGTGTTGCAAAGACACTCTCAATGTGTAGGGGACCCAAGGAGTGAATGTGTGTGCAGGGACAAAAGCTCTCTCAGGGATATGCTCAACCCAAGGGGAGGGAAAACTGGGGCAGGGCACTTTGTTTAAAAACCAAGGGACAAGGTTTTGGAGGACAAGGGAAGTTTGAGTACGACTGGGTGTGTATTCTCTCTGTTCTCTGGCTTCACCCTAACTTTCAGAACTTTTGCAAGGACTTGGGAAGCTGTGATGGAGAGAGAGGGAGGGCAGCGAGGGAGAGAGAGAAAGAGAGGAAGAGCTAAACCGTCCTGTGTTCTGTGTGTCACAGTGCAATAAAAGGCGGGTGGAGAGAATCCTGACAGTGTCGTGGCTGTGGGAGCACAGATGCGTGTTGCTAATGGCTGATCGTATCATGCACAGACACATAGGTAACAAGTAACATGGACAGTCTGAGCATGTCTCCAAATGGCTAAAGGAGATAGAAAGTGCCTGAAGGGGATGGAGAATGGACAAGTGACACAGAGTGGCCATGCGGTCACAGAAGTCTGGGGACCCTGGCAACCAATCTCAGGGTCAGACAAGGCCCACAGAAGCCTCGGGCAGGAGCAGAGATCATCTCAGAGTGGTGACTTGTGGTACCTAGAGCCAAGCCCGGTGGCAGGAGGGGAGAGCATGCTGTGAGTAGGAGCCCTACAAGCAGCATCACTTGCAGAGGGCTTCTGTGGAAATTCTCAATGACTCAGGAGGGACTTCAGAGTGGTAGGCCATCTGGGATCCAGGTTGTTCCAGGTTTATGTAAGCAGAAAACATAACTTATAAAGATAGGAAAGATTCCTCCCCCCTAAGTGAATGCCTATTTAGTGGAAGTCCATACAGGAACATGTAGGAGGGATACACTCTGAGAAAGCTCCACAGAGCTCTAAAGCCACTCTGTCCGTGGCCTGCATATGGACAGAACAAAGCACAAGAGGAGGTGACTGCACAACTGGCTGGATCCTGTGGTCTGAAAGCTGAGCCAATTCTGTCCTCACCTAACCCAAGGCTAGCCTTGAGAATTTGGTGAAATTGACAGTCTTAAGAATCAAGCCACCATCCATGACTAATTGGAAACCGGTTTGATTTGAGGCTAATTTTGTAGGTCTGGATCCTCCCTAAATGGATCCCACACACTGATTTGGTCTGGATGCCAAGAGTCGTAGTTGGGAAAGGCCAAATCTTTGTGTATCCACCCACAGCTCTGCCTAGCACAGTGGGGAAAGTTCACAAGTGTCCCAGAGAAGAGTGGGATGGCTCCAGCCAGCAGGAGTCTGGGCGTGCACCTGAGGCTGGGGTGAGGGCAGAGCTGGCTTTGTTAGCACAGCAGTCATGCCAGCTGAAGTCATTGGCTCTTATTCAGAGCCCCATGTCTGACCACATTACCAGTAACCACAGTACTTGGTACTCGTACTTGGTACAGTACTCGGATAGAGAAAATCAACCTCAAATTTCCTTCTGGGCAATGGCATATGTCAGTTAAGAGTACGAGCTTAGGCGTCACACCCTTCTGAACTCTAATCCAGACTTTCCTGATTTGCGACTTGAGCAAATTAGTCACTGTGTCTACATCTTGACTATTGGCACGTGAATATTATTTTCGCCCTTCTTCATAACTGCAGATGTCAAAGAAAATTAAATGTGGCAATAGTTTCTTTTCCTTCATCTCTAAAACTTTAAGGAGGGTCCTTAAGTCTTGGCCTGGCACATAGTATAGCTCTTCAGTGTGTTGTGTGAATCAGTAAAGGAGGATAAGAGAATATGCATAAATGAAGAAGGAACGAACTAACGAACACACAATTCTAGGACTTGAGTGTAATTCTAGTTTAATTAAAACGTAATTATCCATAATTGACTATTTAAAATTATTCTTTTTTATGTAGTCTGTTGATTCTTATTTATTTATTTATTTATTTATTTGTTGTTATTTTTTAGGTGTCTATTTATTTTTGAGAGGGAGAGAGAGAACATGAGCAGGGGAGGGGCAGAGAGAAAGAGAGAGGGAGAGAGAGAATCCCGAGCTGGGTCCACACTGTCAGTACAGAGCCAACTCCAGGGCTGGATCCCATGAGATCATGATCTGAACTAAAGGTGCTTGATGTAAGAAGCTACCCAGGTAGCTGAGCTACCCATGTGCCCCTGATTGTTATGTAAAATGAGGTAGAGAATGACCTACTTCCAGCCTTGGTTTATAGAATCAGTCACTTGCAATTCAAAAGAGTCAACTTTATTTTTAGACCTCGTTTTGTGGCCTTGTCATCCCAGCATATGACTATGGTGAAGGCTTTTTACAGTTGGTCCTTCAAGTCTACTGGATCTTGAAATGAGATGCAAAGACCTGCGCAAGGGAGTCCAAGTTGGGGCATATTTATAGGTAGTGTTTAGTTGGCCTCTTGGCCATCCCATTATGTGTTAGCTCACTCTAACCAAGAAATAGTTCCCAGCAATTTATAGGCTTCCTGTGGAACCTTGTCCCCAAAGTTGAGCCATCGTGAAAATCCCCAAGTTGCTTATTAGGAATAAAGTCCTCGGCCCAACCTCACGCGTACTCACTCAGAATCTCTGAGGTGAGTCCAGAGGAGATGTATCTTTAGCAAGCTCTCCAGGTGATTCTGATGATGAATCAGGTGTTGGAACTGTGATCCTAAAAGAATAACTTAGATTGTCCCTAAATGTGCTATCTTGCCCTTGTCCCCATAGAGATAAATCTACTTTTTTCCTGACAACTCCAGCAGTGGGGAGAGAACTGTTTTTTTTTTTTGGTGTAATTCCTTTGGAAATACTGTGTTTATCACCCTGCATTCTGTACTCCATGTTATAAAAGACCCTGGTGGGAAGAAACCCCACTGACCGACTTCTCTCCCTTGAGGTGAGTCCAGTTATCCCTGCTCTTTGTTAAAACTCTAAGTCCTCTGTTCTTTTCTTTTTTAATTTTTTTAATGTTTATTTATTTTTGACAGAGAGAGACACACACACACACACAGCATGAGTGGGGGAGAGGCAGAGAGAGAGGGAGACACAGACTCCGAAGCAGGCTCCAGGCTCTGAGCTGTCAGCACAGAGTCCGACATGGGGCTCGAACTCACAGACTGCGAGATCATGACCTGAGCAGAAATCGGACATTCAGCCAACTGAGCCACCCAGGTGCCCTTGATTTTTTTCATTTTTTAATGTTTGTTTATCTTTGAGAGAGAGAGAGAGAGAGCAGGAGTGCGGGAGGGACAGCGAGAGAGGGAGACACAGAATCTGAAGCAGTCTCCAGGCTCTAAGCTGTCAGCACAGAGCCTGACTCAGGGCTTGAATCCACGAACTGGGAGATCATGACCTGAGCTGAAGTGGGACGCTTTACCGACTGAGCCACCCAGGCTCCCCCATTCCCTATGTTTGTAATCATCTGGCCTCATCCAGGCTGTTTTCTTCCCAAGGAAGCCTCCTGGATTGACAAATATAATTGAAACCCTGATCTTTGAGTGGAGACAACATCATTTTCAGAAATGCTATTGCCCTTCTGTTCAGCATCCATCACTGGTCTCAGTGGTCATCAGCATTGTCAGTAGCATGAGGGAGGCAGGAGTGGGGGGGTTTAGTGTTCACCATGGTAGTGATCTGACAGCACCGGGGCATTTTTGGCCACTAGTCAGATTCCAGTTGGTGACTTACCTGACAAATACAGTTAACACTTGACAATCATTCTCACTGGCATTTACTGTGCTCAGCTGACAAGTCGTGCAAGTGGCAGTCGGTGTAGATTTGTTCTTGTGACCAGTCATCAGGAAAGCCCTCCCAAATATCAAATTACACAGACATTCTGTTCTTACGCAGCTACTAAATACACAGAGTACCCTGGACAATGTGGCATAAGTTTTGGCAAGCTTAAGGTCCTTGACAATAGTCAATCCATTTCCAGCAGCATAAAATAAGTTACGACTTCTCTTGGAAAGTTTTTAAAACCTTAGGCAGAAAAAATGGTAAAACTAAACTCACGTTTTATGGAAAATTTTACAGCAGGGAGAAAAGAAATTGGAGGCCTTGAGGTGAGGTTGCTGGGTAAAAACCATTGAGGGCATGGGAAGGTGAAATCTGCTTATATAGCCGGTGGTTTCCTTCCCCCCAATAGAAATGGGCTGATGGTACCTACGTAGATTCAGGGGATACAAATACCAGGAAGCCTTAGTTCTTTCCTGAAGTTGGGTTCCCAGAAACAGACACCGGGACAGGGATTTATGTGCAAATATTTTATTAAGGAACTGTTCCAGGAGAAACTGGTAAAGTAGTGGAAGAAGAGACAAGTAAGAATGTGATTTTTGGCAAAGTGTTAACCTCAACCTGATGCTGCCAGGGAGCTTGGGAGTGCACACTTCACCTCAGTGTCCTAACTCTTGGCGAGGGAGAAAAGGCTCAGACTCAGCCTTCATCATTGGCTCAGGACTGCTTGGGGAGAGTGGGGGTGGGGAGTAAATTCCAGGCACTTTTGGGGTCTTTGCTGGGACAGGCAAAAGGGCTCAAAGGCAATCCTCTGCAGAGAATGGCCAATGCAGGTCATTAGAAGAACATGCAAACACCTGTTGAGGCTTCAAAGGCATCCACAGGGATTTAAACAGACCACAGATAGTATCTGCTCTAGTTCTGTTTTCCACTCTGCCAATGACTATCCTAAAGGAAAAACTCTGTACGCATCTGCCCAATCTGAAACATGGAATATTGTAAAGCAGATTCTCTAGGCAGGGACAGAGTGATTTATTCATTTACACATTATTTATTGAGCACCTACCATATCTGCCACTCCCTGAACTTAATGCTGGGATTTGAAGAACGGTCCTTTCCCTTGAATGTGGTAAGAGTTTTGTTACTGACTTATGTATAAAATGCTATGGGAATGGACCCCAGAGCAAAGTTGGTGAACCCACGGGCCACGAGGGCTACCAAACCTGGACGTATAAACCATTAGGAAAATATAATCGACTCCATAACAGATTAAGTCAATTAATACTTATTCAATTACTGAAGATACAATACTTTTAAAATCACAGCATAAGCAAGTGCATGAGCAAAAATAACTTTCAATGCTCCACACCAAATTATGGTATCTGCAATGCATCTGAAGCTAATTTTTTAACTCTTTTTAATGTTTATTATTGACAGAGAGAGAGAGAGACAGAGCATGAGTGGGGGGAGGGGAAGGGACAGAGGGAGACACAGAATTCAAAGCAGGCTCCAGGCTCTGAGCTGTCAGCACAGAGCCTGACGTGGGGCTCGAACTCACAGAGTGAGAGATCATGACCTGAGCCAAAGTCGCACGCTCAACCGACTGAGCCACCTAGGCGTCCCAACTAATTTTATAATCAAAACCAAGAAGATCCTAAGGTTTGATGCAGGCTCTCATACTTGACCCCCATGAGGGCCATGGAAGAGCTGGCCCAGCTACCTAACTTGTGTCTCTGTCCCCTACAGAGGGCAGCTGAATGGGCAGCCAGGCCTGGAACAAGAGCAGAAATGAGAACCTCATGAATCAAAGTCAGTTGTAAGTGGGGGAGGTGGAATACCTTTTCCCCCTTGCTTCACATTCTCTAATCAGAAATCCTTGAGCTGCCTTGTTTTCTACTATAAGTTCAGATATTCTAACAATCAGTGACGATCAAACATAACTTCTGGCAACAGATTCTGAATCATCCAGTTTCTACAGGAGGAAGACACCTCAAAGGATCTAGCTGAGCAGTGAATGGTTAACATATCAATGACTAGTTGGAACTGAGCTTGTGGATGAAAGATGAACTTGTCAAAGCCCTTTTGTGACATGGGTCACAAGAGCAGCTGGAGGAAAGCAGAAAATACAGATTTAGATTCTGGAACTTGACTCCAGTAGTCTGAGCTCAAGGGCAGGGTTTGAGGCTCATTCAGCTCTAGATTCTCATTTTAGGGCCTAGAACAGTGCATTGCATACGGCAGCTTTTCACCTGTGTGGGCAGAATGGAATGGAGCTGAACAGGTCGGTGAGTCATTGTACACCTCTAAGGGATGCTTTTTTGCCAACCACATAAAATCTAATTCCTTAGCTCGATCAGATTTCCATCCACTGGCTTCAACTTGGTTATCTAGTTTTTTTCTTCCAAGGCTCTTCAAAAAGAATAAAGCAAGGTACATGTTGTGAGCTGAAATATTTTTGTATAATAAGTGCAAATTTTAGTTGATACTTGAAATATAGTGCTGACTTTGAATAATATCTTTAAAATTTAAGTTTTGTGGGTTTGTTTAAGGTTATTTATTTTGAGAGAGAGAGAGAGAGAGAGAGAGAGAAGAGAATGAGTGGGAAGGGGCAGAGAGAGAGAGGGGAAAAAAAAGAGAATCCCAGTCTGCAGGCTGTCAGCACAGAGCCTGATGTAGGGATCGAACTCATGAACCAACAGACCATGACCTGAGCCAAAACCAAGAGTTGAACAGTTAACCAAATTGCGTTCTGAGTCAGGGACTATGGGAGGAAATGAGATACTCTCTTAGTTCTATACTTCCTCTGGCTTTACTCTGAACAGTAAGTCCTTGTAAGGTCTAAGACTAGGCCTTTGAGGGGAATCATTTCTTCAGGACTGCGTGTGAGGTGAGCCTTTCCCTCCCTTTCCTTTTGCATTTCCTCATCCTGCTCCTCCCTCCTCTCCTGTCTCTGGAAGCCTTACCTTATGGCATATGGTGGTGACAACTTCTTGTCATTAGTAAAGAGTTTTCCTTCGGGGTTCACACGATGAACTGTGTTTTGCTTCCAGCCACAGGGGATCAAGAATCTGCTGCCTTCAGATAGAAAGGATCTGAGAGTCCTAACGTCCCAATGTCCCAATGTAAGTTATCACCTCCTGAGCACTATGGCTGTGCAGCATGGAGGAAGTCATTCCTACTAATGCTGATGTGCCTTCTCGCACCAGAGATCCTTTCACCCTTGCCCCACTTCCCTGCTACACACATAAACACAACTGGCGACTCTTCCACACGTGGGCCTGCAAGGGGCTGGCTAAGCCACAGGAGTGTGACTGGCTTTATCTGGCTTATGGACATCTGACAGTGGATCCTTTGACCTTTGTCAGTTGCAGATCCTCTGGGAGTTAGTGTTTAAGGCAGATGTGATTATTTTCTCTGCAGAGCATGTCCTCTGGTGGCTGAAGCAACAGCTCAGTACTTACAAAACCTCAAGAGTATCTAATACAAACTTTGACCTGGTGACTCAATTATCTGTATGGTGAGCAGGCCAAATGTCAGCATGCACACCGCTAGGGCTCGGAAGCTCATGAACTGCGGGCCATTTGTGAACAGTTGTAATTATTAGAAGACTTTATTTTGGGGAAGCCTGGGTGGCTCAGTCGGTTAAGCATCCAATACTGGGTTTTGGCTCAGGTCATGATCTCACCGTTCATGAGTTCGAGCCCCACAACGGGCTCTGCACTGACAGTGCAGAGTTTGCTTGAGATTTTCTCTCTCTCTCTCCCTCCACCTCTCCCTGCACTCTCTTCCTCTCTCTCTCTCTCTCTCAAAATAAGCAAGTAAACATGAAAAACAAAGACTTTATGTTGAATTGAAAGAATGTTCATTAGTAGAAATGTCTCAGGTCTAGCTAGTAAGGAGAACTCTTTAGCCACATACTAAGCAAAAACAAAACAAAACAAAGCAAAAGAACCCACACACGTACACATACACATGCACGGGCACACATGCAATCCACTCAAAGA
Organism: Panthera pardus; assembly: GCF_024362965.1. Classification (NCBI taxonomy): domain Eukaryota; kingdom Metazoa; phylum Chordata; class Mammalia; order Carnivora; family Felidae; genus Panthera; species Panthera pardus. The sequence goes on from NW_026526774.1 coordinate 78,976, forward strand.
ATGGACCAACCAGTTTGACTTGATTTATAAGCTCTTCCAAGCCAGGTGCACCCCTGTTTACATCTCCATCGTCATTGTTCTGTGCATCCCTTCTCTGCCTCTCTTCTTAAGTCATTGATTTCTCTTGATACCCCACACAGGATATATTTCTCACCTCTCTTGAATCTTTTCCCACATTCTGTCCTTCTGTTCTCTGGCCTAACATGTGCTCACCACCCAGCTCTATCCCCCATTCCTTCCACCTGGTTAACTTCCACTCATCTTTGCGATGTCGGCACAGATGCCACTTCCTTCAGGAAGCTGTTATCCCATTCACTCTGAGTTCTAGATCCTTTCTAATTAGGCAGATGCTCACTTGTCTGTTTCTCCCAAGCAACCGTAAACTCCCTCAGGATAGTGAATTTCCTATTTGCCACTAAATCCCAAAGGCCTAGCACGAATGCCTGGAGTATCTGTTGTTTAACATATAATTACTGAGTAGGTGTTGAACAGAGTTGTGATGGGTGTTACATTTTTGTGTCTTTGGGCTGTAAGTAGCAGAAACCACAAACGGCAGCAGCTTTATTAAGAACACCTCATTAAGTTTGGAATAAGGTGTCTGGAGCGAGTAGTCCCAGGCTTAGTGCCATGGCTCAGTGGTATCATAAGGATCTAAGCTCTTCTATTCTTTGCTCTGCCATCATTAGCATGGTGATTTTCATTCTCCTTATGATCGAAAGATGGCTGCCATACTCCAAGCATCACATCCTCACCTATCGCTTTCAAAGGAAGGGAGTAAAAGATAGAAAATAAGCTATTTTCTCTTTTTCATCAATAGGTTCATCTTTTCCAGAAGACCTCTGTCCCTAGTTGTCTTTCTTTTGCACGTTACTGTTGAGAACTGGGTCATATGCCCACTCTTAAGTAAATCGTGACTCCTCCTGGTGCTTTCAGCTGAAGTCAGACTGCCCAGACAAAGGAGCTATTCTTTTAGCAGAAATATGAGTGAATAGTGGATGGGTAAGAAGTAAGTGACAGCTGCTCCTCAAGTCTTTGATTACGTTTTACTAAAACCCAGGACAACTTTCTCCAAATCTGAGCTCTACCTCAGATTGGTAACACTTAAAATGCCACATTTGTGATCACATATTTCTCTTTAGTGTGGGCACTTCAGCAGCCTCTCTGGCATGCAAAGCTGTAATTATTTGTTTCCATCAACCACTTTCTCCTGGGCCAGAGAGCACGTTGGATTCTCCTAAACTTCAAGGCAGCACTGGTTCCCTTGAAGGCAACCAATGACTCTCTTAGGCAGAAGAGAGAGTCAAGTGTCATCCTCTGCAGTCTTCACTCCTGGTAAGTTTTCTTCCATAGCCAAAGTGGCAAGGATTTTGCTCAGTGGATTAGAGGCAATAAAAAGAAAAAAAAAAGATAAAATTCTTTCTTATGAACAACTTAAACTTTGAGTGGATCCCAGTGCACCTATTTTTTGATAAAAATATCAAGTTCAGTGGTAATTATACAATTGTGGAAATTTAGATGATATCCCCAATAATCAGCCTTTCTAGCTCCTCCTGCATTATATGCTTATCTGAAAACTTTTTACAAACTAAAAAAAGAAAGTGAAAGGAATCAGATTATTATTAGAAACTTCTTTTTTCTTCATTAGAGTTACAATAATGGTGACGATGATTATCTTTTATTGAGTGTGACAGGTGCTATTGTTGATTTTTTACAAATATCTTAGATCGTCATATCAACTATTTAATTATTTTTGACACTTTATATATTAGAAACCTAAAATTCAGATTTTAAGCGATCTGCTCAAGCTCATCAGTAGAGCAGGTACTAGAGTTCAAGTTTTCCTGATTCCAAAATGATTGCTACATTCTCCATCATGAACCCAACTCCCCTTCCTTAGATTCTCATTGTCACCCCAACATATCCATATCCCAAAGTTCCACAGGGTTTTTATTCATCTCTAACTGGTTAATCTTTTTGCCTTGGGGTTTTAGTGAAGTGGCCATTCTCATTCATTGGCTGAGATACTTATGGGCAGTGCACGAAATTATTAATCTTTCTGGTTCAACAACTTAAGTCTAGAGCCTATCACATCTCACATCAGCAAATAAACACCAGGGAGGGGGGGAAAAAAAGAAACACACTAAGCGGATAGATGAATGGGCCAATCCTGTGGCTGAGGAGAGTATTTCCTCTCTTTTCTTTGTTAGCCTAATAGGTGAGGATTGTGGTAAGAGATTTTAAAAGCACCTGAGAAAGCAGTGACAAGTAGTGACTGCTCTGAGTTCACATAAGGCTCAAGCAGCTTTGACTTTTCCCCAAAGAGTTAGTCAGGAGGGACCCTAACAAGTCTGGTTTAGATGGAGGAGAAGAGTAAGAAGGACCACCGGGCTCTGCTCAACCAAGGAGAGGAGAATGAACTGGTGAGTCTTCCCTTTTTTGGAGTACGGACTTCTCAAAGTATCTGAGGCTATGGGTAGGTGCAACTGTAGTGGTACTGGCTTTAGGAACTGCAGAGATTTAATTATTGTAAGGCTCCTTGAGATCCAAGGGCACAATTTTATAGTTGGGGAACGGGCTGAGAAGACTGTCTTCTAGATGATGGAGTTCTTGCCAACCCCATATGCATCAGACAGAATGAACTTTCCTTCTTAGACATTTTGTGGAGTATTCAGTGTATATCCCACATCGTGCTCAGGAAGGGGTCTCCCCCTCATCATCTGGGTCTCCATCTACTTGGACAAACTCAAGCAAAACCTGAAAGTTTTTTGTTAATTCTTATGTTTTTGGTATATCTGTATTACTGAAGCTCGGTGTGCTTTGGGTTGAAGTTATGCTAAAAGTATAGAGAGGTTTTAAGCACTAAGTACTAAAAAAAGAGAACATTGTGGCCTGGTATTAAGTATATATATATATTTTAAAAAGTTTTCACTTCTCCAGTTCTCTTTCCCTACTGCCTCTTCTACCAAACATATAGCCATCTTGAAAAATAATCATTAAAAGCTTAGAAACTGCAGGGTCTGTTTGGGATTGACAAGTTTACATTTGTTATTTTAATTGATGCTTAGAATTCAGTGATGAAGGACTTAATCCTATTTCATAGAAAGAAATCTGAGATCAAAGAGGTTAAGTAACTTGTAAAAGGTCTTCAGTCTACAAGGGACAGGCTGGAAATCGAGCCCCCTTCTTCCCCCTTCACACTCCATGCTATTCACACTGCAATAGTGTCTGCAGGTAGGCAATGAGAAAGGAGAGGAGGAGAATGGGGGCCCAGACAGAGATGGAACACTGGAGACGGAAAGGGCCCATGAGATGTGGGTCACATAGCAGAAGGGTGTCAGTTTCCTGCTTGGTCTTCCAGTTCCCCATGAGATCTGTGGGAAATCCACACCCACCCTCTCTCCACACCCTTCTTTGTTAACCTAATAAAAATAAGTGATTTCACGTACACCTACACTGTTCAAGAAGGCAGTCCCTGGTCATACATGGTTCTTGAATGCTAGCAAAATAGTGGGACAAAAGTGAAATGTGCTCTATGTGTAACATACACACCAGATTTTGAAGATAGTGAAAGAAAAAGGAGTAAAATAGCTCAATAATTTTTATATCGGTTACACTTTGAAATGATAGTTTGGATATGTTGGGTTACATAACATATGTTATAAAAATTGATTTAATCTGCTTTTTACTTCTTTAATGCGTCCACTAGGAAATTTCAATTACAAACATGGTTCACATCAGCGACTTCTATTATCATACCACACTGATCTGGACAATGGTATAATGCTTCAAATCTTGAAGGGATTCAAAGAACTAAAACCTGCTTACCTGTATTCACTACTAAACAGCTCTGTGCCAGTTTTGATGTTTTTTTTTCCCAACATGTAGATGACTGTTCATGAAAATCTTTGGCCGCTCTTTATTTTTTCTCTAACTCTGTGATGTATTTATAAAGTCTTTAGCCTAGTACCTTAATTTTCTGAATCACATGGGGTGCATAGGTCTCTCTCCTTAGCCAGGCATGTATTGAGGCACACAGTGTGCATGTCAGCCGTTGATTCAGGGTTCTCTTAGGCCATTCGTGCTGCATTTGCTTTCTAAAGGTGGTCTTGATTCTGCCTCTGAGACACAAGAGATGCTTTGTTCACATGAGTTGCAAAGCCAATCTTTCCACTGGTGCTCTCCCCCTCTTTACTGACGCCTGCCAACTAAATGTCAACATTACAACTGGGAGCAGCTCCAGGGGAGGAAAGGGCTACTTGGTGTGGAAGATACAGTTTTGACAGGAGAGCTCTTCACTTCATTAATTTGTTTTCTGGGAAACAGTGAAGGATTCCTGGACTCTAAGACCACAGATCTGGGCTTTAGTCAAGGATCTGCTGGTAACCACGAGTGTGGACACCTTTTGGGGCCTTGCTAGTTTGCCTGAAAACAGTATCACGTAACCCCTCTGATTTGAAAGTTTTGCGAGTCCCATATATGAAATGTGGAAAGTGCTGTGAAAATATAAGGAGTTCATTTACATCCAAGGAGGCAGAACTTACTATGGGAAATTTGCAAATAGTAAGTGAAATTAGTATTGGAAATATCCTTCCTTTGTCTGATTAAACTTGGGGAGTGATAATTGTTTGAGAGCTACCATTACGAAACCAAACAGTATGTGATGAATTAGTAAGAAAAATCAGGTTCTTGGAATGTCTGAATTATTTTAATATATTTTTAAAGTTTATTTATTTATTTTGAGAGAAGGAGAAAGCATGAGTGGGGGGAGGGACAGAGTGAGAGGGAGAGAGAGATTCCCAAGCAGGTTCCACACCAGTATGGAGCTCAATGCAGGGCTCAAACCCATGAACCATGAGATCATGACCTGAGCAAAAGTTGGATATTTAACCAACTGAGCCACCCAGGTGCCCCTGAATTATTTTAAACAACAGCATGTACTCCTCATCTTTAATTTAAAGACACACACACACACACACACACACACACAAACCCTACTCAAAGGATTAAAATTGAAAATCAAAAATCACGCCCTATTGGCCTCTTTCGGGTCTTTTGTCAAAATTTATGTTAACAGCTTGGATGAAGGCAAGCTTATCTAATCTGTGACTGACGCCCCACTATGAGGGAAAGGTAACAATATAGGCGACAGAACCAAGATTCAAAAAGTTTTCTAGACTTGATTGTAAGAGAGAAATTGACAATGTGGTGTAACAGGCCTCGGTATTGAGTTTGTGTTTAAAGTTATTCTCAAACTACAAGGTGGGGATATCAATGACTTGGGCTTCGTAGCTATGCGTGAAAAAGTAATTAAAGTGCTTTATTTGGTCATGGCTGAATTTTTAGTTACCACTATGATATAGCTATAAAAAATTAGTACTTGGATGTCTCACTAGAAGCCCATTCAGCATAATAGAAGAAATAACAGTTCTATTATAATCTATAATATTTAGGAAACTTCTAGGGAGTTATATTTAATTCTAAGATTCAAACAAGAAGTATAGTGTATTTAGAGGGATATCTGGATTTCACAAACAAGAATCATTTAAAATGGTGTAGCCACTCTGGAGAACAGTATGGAGGCTCCTCAAAAAATTTAAAATAGAGCTACCCTACAATGCAGCAATTGCACTACTAGGTATTTATCCAAGGGATACAAAAAGGCTGATTTTAAGGGGCACATGCACCCCAATGTTTATAGCAGCACTAACAAAAATAGCTAAAATTATGGAAAGAGCACAAATATCCATCAACTGATGAATGGATAAAGAAGATGTAGTATACACACACACACACGCGCGTGCGCGTGCACACGCACACACAATGGAGTATCACTGGGTGATCAAAAAGAATGAAATCTTGCCATCTGCAATAATGTGGATGGAACTAGAATGTATTATGCTAAGCAAAATAAGTCAGTCAGAGAAAGATAAATACAGTATGATTCCACTCATATGTAGAATTTAAGAAACAAAACAGATGAGCACAGGGGAAGAGAAGGAAAAATAAGATAAAAACAGAGAGGGAGGCAAACCATAAGAGACTCTTAAATACAGAGAACAAACTGCAGATTGCTGGAGGGGTGTTGGATGGGGAGATGGGCTAAATGGGTGATGGGAATTAGGAATGGCACTTTTGTTGGGATGAGTGCTGGGTGTATGTAAGTGATGAATCTCCAAATTCTACTCCTGAAACCATTGTTACACTATAGGTTAACTAACTTGGATTTAAATTAAAAAAAAAAAAATAGAATCGTTTAAAAGGTATTGGGAATAGTTACCCAAAGAATAATCAAGGCACTTGTCTTCCAATAGTTGAGAGGCTGATGTGGAGAACAGAGTATAAGTTGGCAGAATCCAGCCTGATTTATTTTCATTACAGGACAATTTCCTAACCATCTTTGGTGGCAGAATCTTAACATGATACCTCTCCATTGACTCTTCCCCTTGTATAATTCCCTTCAGTTGAGTGTGGTGGGACCCATAAATATGATGAGCTGTGACTCCTGTGACTATGTTATGTTGTGTGGCAAAATGGATTTTACAGATGTAATCAACATAGACTCAGCTGAGTTAATCAAAAGGGAGATTGCCTAGGTGGGCCTGACCTGATCAGGTGCGCACAGAAAAGAGCTTGTGTTCTTTCTGGAGTTATGGATATTCAGAGCATGATAGGGGCTTGATGCAAGGGAGCTTTTTCCATTGCATCTTTGAAGATGGAAAGCTCTGTGTGGTAAGAGCTCTGAGTGTGTCTAAGAACTGAGAACTGAGAGCAACTTCTAGCTTACAACCAGCAAGAGAAGGGGGGGTGGTGGTCTCTCTCTCTCGGTGCTAGAAGAAACAACTGAATCCTGCCAATAACCGTGTGATCTGGAAAGAGGTCCTTGATCTCTGAAAGGAAACAGCCCAGAGGACACCTTGATCTTTTTGTGAGACACTGAGCAGACGATCCACAGTCAGACCCCTAACCCACGGAAACTGCGAGATAATGGATTTGTGTTGTTTTAAACCACTAAGTTTGTTATGTGGCAATAAAAACTAATACACCACAGCTATCCAACAAGGGAAGGTATAGCCCTATAAATTAGTGAGCAGCCTAACTTTGGTAGCCTCTAGATGCTCATTGTGAAGGATGGTCTATAGCTATTTTTGTCAGGAAAGGAATTTGAACCATATCATTTCTGAGATACCCCTCTTGTATTATTGATGCCCTCATTTCAGGAATAAAATTTAACAGAACATGCCATGTTGTCCCATGTCCTGGTCTAAGGCAAATTCTGGCTCTCGAAATGGCCTCTGCTGATTAGCCCATGCATCTCATTACTTTTTGACTCACGCTTTCTGCTTTTTTGCTGTTAGCTGCATCAAACAAAAGTCCTTACTTGCACTTTTACTTCCAGGAAGTAGCACTTTTGTTAGAGTAGTTGACTTTATGGGAATGTCTGGAGCTGAGAGTGATAATATGTTCATCTCTTCGGTATTGGGTTTTGATTCACACTGCTAAAGAGGAAAGGGCCTTTCTTATTCCAGAAAGAAGCGTACAGGGAAGACTTAAGAGGTTGACCTATTTCAATAATTATTTTGAACATCTTTAAGACTCAATTTTTTGATCTACAAACAATAATTTATAAGTACTGTGAATAATAGTATCTATTTTCATAAATAATTACGCCTATTTCATGGAGTAGTTGTGAGGATTGAATGGTACCTGAGTAAGTGCTTGAGAAAGGTTAGCTCTGATTGCCAAATGCAGACAAAAGAGAAAGTGACCCAAGACATTGTCTCCCCCTGCTCAAGGGACACTCCATGCGTGAACACAGGACAAGATATATGAAACTATAACTAAAATTTCTTGTTAATCAGTGATGACTAACACAAATTACTACATGCAGCCAAACCAAAGCAGTAATAGAGGGGTAAGGAACAATGACTATACTGACATGATCCATTAATTGGGGCACCCGGGTAGCTCGGTTGGTTAAGCGTCAACTCTTGATCTCGGCTCGGGTCATGACCTCACGATTCATGAGTTCGAGCCCCTCATCCAGCTCTGCATTGACCGCGCAGAGCCTACCTAGGATTCTATCCCACTCTCTCTCTGCCACTAACCCACTCATGCTCTCTGTGTCTCTCTCTCAAAATTAACAAGTAGGCTTAAAATGTTAACATGATCCATGAACCAGAGATATTTACCCTAACATTAAAGAAAAGAACCTGGGAACACGGCAGAGTTGGAGACAAGAGAGCAGAGGAGAACCTTCACTCACCTATCACACAAAGGAACACAATTGGGTCTCCAGATAAAGATGACAAAGGGTAGATTGTGAATAATGAATGGAAACATGGTGCTGTGATTGCTGTTTGAGAAAAAGGACAAACACGATGAATTCTTGGCCCATAAAAGGACTCAGAGGTATCATCTCCTTGGCCATGGTTCAAGGGAAAGTTTGAGGCCTGCCCAGAAAAAGCTAACTTACTCTAAGGCTATTGGAGCACCTCTGCATGGAAGGGCTTAACACTTCACAGCAAAAAACTGGCATTGCCATTCCCAGAGGTAATTAGCGTACTGAGAATTATTTATGTTATGTCTTGGTTGAGTAAATACTGACTTGGTGCTGCGAGAATGTGGGTTTGAGTAAGTGAATGTGTTGCAAACTGTAACCCAGAGACCCATTCTAAAAGAGTTGAGTCACATACTACGGTGCCTGTGCATGGTAAGTACGCAAGAAATATGTAGATAAGCAGGGGCGCCTGAGTGGCTCAGTCGGTTAAGCTTCCGACTCTTCAGCTCCAGTCACCATCTCACGGTTCATTAGACGGAGCCCTGCATCAAGGCGGAACCTACTTGAGATTCTGCCTCCCTCTCTCTGCCCCTCCTGCACTTCTTTCTATCTTCTCTCTCAAAATAAATAAAAGTAAACTTTAAACATTGCTGAAAAGAAATATTTAGATAAACACATGAAAGGTGAGCATAAGAATAAAAGCGTTTACAAAAATGCAAAAGGACCTGTTCACAACACCAGTCACACACAAATGCTAGTGCTCTAGATGCAATGAAAATTCAGGAACAAAAATAAGCAGAGAGCTGGGGGACGGTTGCGCCCCAACTAAGAGGAGCTCTCCAAAAGAGGACTCGGGGGAAGAGACAATGTTTAGATGAAGCTGCACCCTGTAACTCTCCTTTCCTGCGGAATTTGGCCAATCTTAGTTCCATCTCTGATGGTAATTATAAGACCTACTTATTTAAAAAAGAAAGGAGGGGCGCCTGGGTGGCTCAGTCGGTTAAGCGGCCGACTTCAGATCACGATCTCGCACTCCGTGAGTTCGAGCCCCGCGTCGGGCTCTGGGCTGATGGCTCAGAGCCTGGAGCCTGCTTCCGATTCTGTGTCTCCCTCTCTCTCTGCCCCTCCCCCGTTCATGCTCTGTCTCTCTCTGTCTCAAAAATAAATAAAACGTTAAAAAAGAAAGGAAAATGATTTTAAAAGTGCCTTTTATGCACTAGAACTCCATATTGTATGTTCTCATTTAATCCCCATGAGCTAGCCACTCAGATATACATTTTATACTGAGAAAATGAGGCTCAGTTAAGTAACATATGCAAAGTCACATTACCCGGGGTGGGGGGGAGGATCCCCTATTACACGGTTTTCCTCCTATATGAGTGAAGATGATTGTACTGTGTGTGTGTGTATGCTCGTATATATACATATATATGCATATATATAATACATATGTACATATAATTTCTAATGCATGATTCATATAATATATATTATATATTAGTTACTAAGCTAGTTAGTTTTTCAATCAATTTGGCGTTTATCTTAAAGCTCTTTTCCCAGTTTCATGTATCACGAAGGTGAGCAGTTTACTTTTTGGCCTGTGTTTGACTTCAATTTTGACAATTCGTGCTCTGTGGGAAAAGCAAAAATTCCACTTAAGCCATTGGATCAATCACTTTTAGAAATACAACTTAATGGTTTTCTCAAATAGCATTTAGTTCTGAATATTGCCTATGGTCAAATCATTTCACAATGACTCCAATGGGACTAGCCGTTTTTAATCTACTGAAATTTTGTTGACCTGTGCATTACTCAAGCTAATATTAACCGTTAATGTATACTACATACTTGAAATGTTTCAAGAGCCCTGCTAAATGCTTTGCATGCATTAACTCATTGGTTTCTTGGAACAAACCCGGAAGATACTGATATTTTCCTTTATGGAAGGGGAAAGTGAGTCATCAGAAGAAATAAAGTGGGTTGCTCGACGACTTATATGGGGTTAAGTGGTAGAGGGATGATTTGAGCTGAGTTTTCTCATGCAGCCACAGTTTCACATGAGGAATCTAAAAATTTAGTGAACTTAAATCATTTACCCAGATCATATTAACTAGTAAGTGATGGAGCAAGGAGCAGAAGCGAGAGCTTCTAGAAGGCAATGGGGTGGGGTATAAAGAACAGAGGCTCTGCTGATAGACCTGGATAGGGCTCTAAATTGTGCCCTTTAGCAGCAACCTCTGTTGAAAGGCACGTGCATATTTCATTGTTACTCCGAATCCAGGCTGCTTCCTTTTGTATTTTGGGCCAAGGAAAAGACCATTAGAAATGTGGTACCTCTCCTGGTATTGGGAGCATGGAATTCTAGTAGGAAACAAAAAAGTGAGGGAACATTACTGGCAACAGAGACTAGAAATCAAGTCTATATGAAGATGGCGCAACCTTTGTGCTATTCAACTCACTAGTAGGTGGTAGATCCGGGTTCCTCACCCTGTGGAACACAGCCGCTTCCCATTACCAACCTTGTTTCAGTATCTCACAACTCAAAACCAAAAACTCTCTCCACCTTTGGCTGAACCAATTATCAGATCACCTGTTAACACTGATTGAAAGCTTCCTTTGTGCTCAACACCTTCCACCTCTATTACTCTTCACAACTATGCTTCCAGGTGTGTGCTGTTATCCCCTACGTACAGAGATGGAAACTGAGACTTAGAGAAGGTAAGTCCTGAGGTCACATAGCTTATAGGTGGCAAAAGCCACTTTACCGCAAGGAACTACATGTAGTGCGTTTGAGGTTCCGATCCTTCCTCTCTCTGTTCCCAATGTCTTTACATTTACGAGGCCTCTAGATTCTACTTACCTTCCTCTTAACAGCACACATATTCCTTCCTCTACCCTGCACTTCTTAGTGGATTTTACCCATGGGTGTTCAGTACTTTGGAGGCATCTGAGTGACTCTTAACTGCCTCAGAAGAATAATCATTGAGAACACTGAAATTATACTTGAGATTCATTGGTCAAAATGGAGACATACACTAGGATAAACTCAAATTACACAAACATTGGCAAGCTGACTGAGAGGATTTGATTAAAAAGAATGCCAGATGAAAGAATGATTCAACCGAAACTTCAAGTCCCACATCTAGCTTATAACCTTTGGGAAAACAGACATGATAGGAAATTTACCAAGGTTTATGAGGCCAATTTATCAAGGAAGCAAAAATACTGTTTCTATTCATCTTTGCTCAAGGAGCTACATATTTCTGAAAGTTACTGTGACTTTTTGCTGTTATTTTCTCTTTCTCGATATAACTCCATTAAAGTAATTAAAGTAACTTCCACCAACTTGGAACAGGGTGTCTAATAAACACCCTCCCTTTATTACTTTTTGTTGACATATATAAATTCAGTGGTGTCAACAAAGTGCACTGATCTTAAACAGACAGTTCAATGACTTCTGTTATCAGTTATTTTTGCTCATTTCCTATAAATAGAATTGTGTCTTGATTTACCATCCTTTATTTACTCGTATGTGAAATTCACATTTATTGTTGTTCGCATTAAAAGTTACATTAAAAAATTATTTTGTAGTGTTACGTTATACGAAAACACAATATTTATCTTTCTCTTGTTGATGTACCTTTAGATTATTTCCAATTTGGGACCCTTATGAATAAAACTGATACAAATATTCTTGTGCAAATCTTTTGGCGAACATATACAATTCTCTGTGTAAAAATCTAAGAATGGAGTTACTAGCTCATAGAGTGATCCTATCTTTAGCAACACAGTTTTTCAAAACGTTTGTACCAATTTACACTCCCCAAAACAATGTATATGAGTACCATTGCTTCACATTTTTATCTACACTTGGTATAATCAGTTTTTTCCACTTTAGCTATACTGTGGCTATGTCATTGTGTCATTTTATCATTGTTGTGTCATTTTATCATTGTGTCATTTTAGAGTAAGTCTTCAAATCTGGTGAAGTCTTCCAACTTTGTTCTTTTTTTAGGATTGCCTTGGCTATTCTGGCTGTGATATGTTATTGTAGTTTTATTTTGCATTTTCTTAATGACATGATATTGAGCACCTTGTGGAATATTATCCTGGAAATCCTCTTTTGTAAAATGACTGTTCAAGTCTTTTGCTCATTTTTTATTGTGTATACATTACATTTTTTATTGATTCGTAGTCATTTGTGATATTTCCAAATATGATTCTTTTTTTATACATAGGTACAGATAGCTAGTATCTTCTTCAGAGACCTTTGGATAAACAGAAGCTTTTAGTTTCATTAAAGTAAGATATCTTTTTTTATCTTTTTTATTTCCTGTTTAAGAAATATTTTCCTACTTAAAGTTCATGAAATATTTTTTCTGTGTTTTCTTTCAGATGATCTATTGTTTTAGTTATCACATTTAAGTACATGTGCCACCATTAATTTGTATATGGTGTAAAATGGGGGGGAAAACTCATTTTTCTAGCACTGTTCATTTTGCTCTAGCAACTGCCTATTGAGCCAACCATCCTTTCTCCTACTGAATTGTAATGGTTCCTTTTTTTGTAAATGAAACGATGAAATATCTTTGAGTCTCTTTCTGGACTCTCTATTTTGTTTCTCATTTTTTTTCCTTTTTGGCTTGTAATTAGTAGGAATTTGTAGTAAGTCTTCACTTCTGGTAGTGTAGGTCTTCCACAATTATTCTTTTTGAAAATTGTCCTGATGGCTTTAGGTCCTTTGTACTTCCATACCGATTTTAGAATCAGCTCCTCAACTACCACACACACACACACACACACACACAAAATGTCTGATGTGAGTATAAATGGGATTGCTCCTGGTTAACCCTCAAACTTAATATATCTCTCCTTTTATTTAGATCTGTGCTTTCAGCAATATTGTGCAGTTTTCAGTCTAGAGGTTTGTCTAACTTGATTAGGACTATTATAAGTATATTGATTTTTTTGGCTTGATGATATTACAAATGGCATTTAACTTCATTTTCAAATTGCTTGTTACAAACACAGTTGTTTTTCTATATTGACCCAGTATCCAGCAACCTTGACAAATTCACTTATTAACTTGTATAATTTGTACATTATTTTGGATTTCTTAATAATTACATTATCTACTCACACAGAGAGCTGTACTTTTTTTTTCTTAGTTGACATGTAACATTGTGTAACGATGTAACATGTAACATTGTGTAAATTTAAGGTGTACAAGTTGATTGGTACACTTAAATACTGTGAAATGATCACCATCAAAGTGTCTGTTAACACTTCCACCACTTCACATAATTACTATTTATTTTTTTGTGGTGAGAACATTTAAGATCTACTTTTTTTAGAAACTATCAAGTATATAATATAGTACTGTTACTTATGTTTCAATTATAAATGTTGTTACTTTTTCTTGTCTTATTGCACTGTTAAACTATCAGAACTGTATTAAACATTAGTGGTGATTATTGGTAATCTTCTTTTACTTATAACTTCATAGGGGGAATAGTCAATATTTCATTATTAAGCATATTAGCTGAAGGATGTTTCTGTCTATTCCTAGTTTGCTGAGAGGCTTCTTTGTTTCCTTGTTTGTTTCCTTCTTTCTCTCTCATGCATTAGTGTTGAACTTTATGAAAGTATTTCTCTATACCAATTTTCATGACATTATAAATTTCTTCCCGAATGTTAGCATACCAAAATTCATTGATTGATTTTCAAATTCCTGCAATCCTAGAACAAACTCCATTTGGTAACAACATATTACCTTTTAATATATATCACTGATTTAGCTGGATAAGATATTTTGTGATTACTTCATCTATGCTTCTTACAGATCTTAGCCTGTAATTTTCCTTTCTTTTAACAAACGTTATCGGGTTTTGGTATATGAGTATGCTAACTTCATGAAACAAGTTGTGAACGTTTCCACCTCCTCTACTTATGAAGGAGTTTGTGCAAAATTGATATCACTTCTACCTTAAAGATTTGAAAGCATTCACAAGCCATTTGGACTTGAAGATATCTTTGTAGAAAGCTTTTAGTTACACATTAATTTTCTTTAGGAGCCATAAAAATATTCTGATTTATTTCTGAATTTATCAATTTTAGTTAACTTTTAAGTACAAATTCAACATCATTGGATTTTTCCATTGTAAGTCTGATTTCTATTTTATTCATTTCTGCTTTTTTTCCTGTTTTTCTTTATTATTTCCTTCCTTATACTTTTTAAGATTTAGTTTGCAGTTCCTTTCTACAGCTTCTTGATTGGGAGCTTATTTCATTGATTTCAAACATTTATTTTCTTTTCTTACATACACATCTAAAATTATATATTTCCCTCTAATCATTGTCTTAATAATGTCTTAATAATAATCATTGATTGTTTTTTGGGTGTTGAGTTTGATAAGTTCTTTGCATATTTTGGATACTAACCCTTTATCTGATATGTCATTTGCAAATATTGAAGTTATTATTCTTAGTGATGGTGATGGAAGCTCTGGTAGTGATGGAGGCAGCTCTGGTGAGCTGCCCTTAAGTGGTACTTCCCTTGTCTACATTTCTCTCTTTTTCTCTGTGTCCACTGTCCCTGTAGGATGGCTCTGAGTTTGCCTCTTGGTAGTCCCCATGGCCCTCAGTTCAGAACCAACTCCTGTAGGGTGGGGCTCTACTCCCCAGGATCAAGCATCTTCAGGCCTTGAGCCAGCTGGGGTTTGGCCAAGTTCACAGTGGCACCATGAACTTTGTTCTTTTCCATTTTGCCCTCTGCCAGTGAACAGCTGCTGGTTGTGACTTTCCTTGGCCTCTGTTCCTGGGTCAGAGAGCAAGGCTGGTTTTGTCCCCTGCCGCTGTGGCACACTGTCAATCATATTCCCTGTAGCATGAGTCCCTAGCCCACCACTCTCCATTCCTTAGGTGGAGCCCAGTGAGCTGATTGTGCTAACCTCCACTCCATACTGCACATTTCTAGTCTATTTCTAATCCACAACAGTGGTCACTTTGTTTAGCATGGTCACATGTTAAAAGATAATTAGACTTTTATTTAGAGCAGTCTTCAGTTCGCAGAAAAATTGATTGGCAGGTACTGAGATTTCCCACATACCCCATGTCCCCCACATATGCAGTTTCCTCCACTATCAAAAAGCCAGCTGCTGTTTAAACTTCCTGTTCAAATACATTTTCAGTTTGTCAAAGATTCTCCCAGGTGTCAATTTGGTTATTTTGAAAGGAGTGGTAGTATTTTCTCCATCTACTTACTAAGCCTTCAGTAGGAAAAAAGCAAGTAATACTACTTTGTATTTTGGTTTCAAAAGAATATTGAATAAGGGAGTTAAATTAATTATGATGGTGTTGTTTCTTATACAAGAAGTATTTAACCACATTTTCTACTGAGTTTATATAAACTCAAAATCGTATTATCATTAGTGTGTCATCTACAATTAGAGCATTTTATGCCAAGCAAAGAGAAGAGCTATATTTTGTAAGAAAAGCATGTTGCAATGGAAATAATAAGAAACATTAAAGAACAAAAGCTTTGTTAATGCACAAAATATATCCAAGTGTTTAAGAAACTCTTAAAATGCAGCCTATTAACTTACTAACTGGATGTCAGTTCACTGTGAGGACTAAAGTAGAAGTTTAATATATTAGAGAATATAGAAAGTAGAGGTAACAGAGTGGCACCAGTTTTAGGTAATATTTCATCTAATTCATAATCATTGTAAAGAGCACTTCACCAAGAAAATAATCCTTGTTTTGGTCAGATGGGTTTTTTCATTCACACTATGTCTGTACATCAGATGACTACATCTACCTTCTCAGGTTTGCCCTCTCTGCTATCATTATTAACAGTGGGGCCAGCAGGACCAAAATGGGGACAATTGAGGGAATAAAAAAAGTGAAAGGTATAATAAAGAGACCAAAATATATGTGCATGGATGGCCAGCTTTGGGCTTGTGATACATTCTTCCCATGAATTTCACTGCAGTTTTGGGTAAGATGACTCCCACCCCCCCATCCCGTTCAAAGGAGGGGCCCATGCTGATGTGCCTGATGCTCAGAGCATCTTGCTAAAAACCTGTGATGTGATGAATATGTTATTTTTCAACAATCTGGATAAAAATGCAGTCTTCTATTTTCATCACACAACTTGACTCAATCTGCAGCATGTGAGTATGGGAAGAAGAAACTGCAATAAAAACAGTCAGAGATCTGGGGCGCCTGGGTGGCTCAGTCAGTTGAGCGTCCGACTTCGGCTCGGGTCACAATCTCGCAGTCTGTGAGTTCGAGCCCCGCGTTGGGCTCTGGGCTGATGGCTCGGAGCCTGGAGCCTGCTTTGGATTGTGTCTCCCTCTCTCTCTGCCCCTCCCTTGTTCATGCTCTGTCTGTCTCTCTCTGTCTCAAAAATAAATAAATGTTAAAAAAAAAAAAAAGGTCAGAGATGAAGTGTGTTTTAAGAGACTGAATTCTCCATTGTAGGTAAATAATGTTTAGAAAGGTAAATCGTTAGATTTTGATATTGATAAAACATTTTTCAAAATTCAAAATAAATAAGAATAATCAATTTTTGACAGGCTCTGAGTGCTTAAAATAATTTTGCTTCCACCATAGCACGTGCTATGTGCTTGACACTGACTCCACTGAAACTGAGTTCTAAGTGAATTCATAAATATTAGAGATCATTGTGTGTTGTAAAAAATGATTTAAAAAGTCGATAAAATGACATCATCTGTTTTTTCTTCCAAGATTTTATTTAAGTTCAAGTTAGTTAACATGTCCTGCGTTATTGGTTTCAGAAGCAGAATGTAGTGATTTATCATTTACATACAACACCCAGCGCTCGTCACAAATGCCCTCCTTGATGCCCTTCACCCATTCGACCCAACCCCCCATATACCTCCCTTCAGCAACCCTCCATTTGTTCTCTATAGTTAAGTCTCTCATGGTTTGCCTCCCTCTCTGTTTTTATTTTATTTTTCCTTCACTTCCCCTGTGTTCATCTGTTTTCTTTCTTAAATTCCACATATGAGTAAAATCATATGGTATTTGTCTTTCTAAGCATATACTTATTTGCTTAGTATAATACACTCTAGTTCCATCCACGTTGTTGCGAATGACAAGATTTCATTCTTTTTTGGTGGCTGAGTAATGTTCCATTATATACATATACCTCCCATGTTCTTTATCCATTCATCAGTCAATGGACATTTGGGTTATTTATATAATTTGGCTATTGTTAATAGTGCTGCATAAATATTGGGGTGCATGTGCCCCTTCAAATCAGTATTTTTTTTGTATCCTTTGAATGAATACCTGGTAGTACAATTGCTAGATCATAGGATAATTCCATTTTTAACTTTTTGAGGAGCTTCTATGCTGTTTTATAGAGTGTCTGTACCAGTTTGCATTCCCATCAACAGTGTAAGAGGGTTCCCCCTTCTCTGTATCCTTGCTAGCATCCATTGTTTCCTGAGTTGTTAATTTTAGCCGTTCTGACAGGTGTGAGGTGGTACCTGGTATCTGGCAGTGGTTTTGATTTGTATTTCCCTGATGATGAGTGATGTTGAGCATTTTTTTCACGTGTCTGTTAGCCATTTGAATGCCTTCTTTGGAGAAATGTCTGTTCATGTCTTCTGCCCATTTCTTCACTGGATTATTTTTGGGAGGTTGAGTTTGATAAGTTATTTATAGACTTTGGATACTAGCCCTTTGTCTTATATGTCATTTGCAAATATCTTCTCCCATTCTGTAGGTTGTCTTTTTAGTTTTGTTGATTATTTCCCTTGGTGTACAGAAGCTTTTTTTCTTGATGAAGTGCCAATAGTTCTTTTTTGCTTTCATGTCCCTTGCCTCTGGAGATGTATCTGGTAAGAAGTTGCTGTGGCCAAGATCAAAGAAGTTGCTGCCTATGTTCTCCTCTAGCATTTTGATGGTTTCCTGTCTCACAGTTAGGCTTTTCATCCATTTTGAATTTATTTTTGTGTATGGTGTAAGAAAGTGGTCCAGTTTCATTCTTTTGCTTATTGCCATCCAATTTTCCCAACACCATTTGTTGGAGAGATTGTCTTCTTTCCATTGGATAGTCTTTCCTGATTTGTTGAAGATTAGCTACCCTATAGTTGTGGGTCCATTTCTGGGTTCTCTATTCTGATCCATTGATCTATGTGTCTGTTTTTGTGCCAGTACCATACTGTCTTGATGATTACAGCTTTGTAATATAGCTTGAAGTCTGGAATTGTTTTACTTTTCTTTTTCAACATGACTTTTTGATACTGAGGGTTTTGGTGGTTCCACACAAATTTTAGAATTGTTTGTTCTTGCTTTGTGACAAAATGCTGGTGGTATGTTGATAGGGATTGCATTGGATGTACAGATTGCTTTGGGTAGTTTAGACATTTTAACAATATTTGCTCTTCTAATCCATAAGCATGGAAATTTTCTCCATTTCTTTGTTTCTTCTTCAATTTCTTTGAAATGATGTGATCCATGCAAGTGACACACATGCTGTTTTTGTACTTGCAGGTTTTAAATCCATTCTACGTGTTCCAAGCCTTTACCCTAACTTTGTGGCTGTCTCAAGGTTACATAGAATACTCTGTGGCCATCATCATCTTGTCTATTATCTCCATTGTCTTAAGTGTGTATGATTTGCGACAGGTAAGAGCTAAAATCACATTTGGGTTCTATTAAGCTTATGGTGCACAAGAAGCAAAGCCTATGGGTTTTCCACTGACAGCAAGGAGTAGCTTTGTGAAACTTAAGTCATAAAGCAAAAAAAACAAGGGCTTACTAAATGTGAGAACTCAGGAGGAGATCTTCAGAAATAGCAGGTAGATGTAAATGTCTTTGCAAACCCGGATTTATCGACTGAAGGCTGACCCGCATACAGTGTTCAGAAGGACTCCGAGGCTGTATCTGAGTATGGTGGGAAAGAATGCTTTGATGGATTAATGATGACAGCATACCTTTCCATCATTGTTCATCTCATAGCTATTTAAATTTTTTTAAATGTTTTAACTTATTTTTGAGACAGAGACAGAGCATGAACAGGGGAAGGTCAGAAAGAGAGGGAGACACAGAATCTGAAGCAAACTCCAGGCTCCGAGCTGTCAGCACAGAGCCCGACATGGGGCTTGAAGTCACAGACTGTGAGATCATGACCTGAGCTGAAGTCAGATGCTTAACCGACTGAGCCACCCAGGCGCCCCATCTTGTAGCGATTTAAAGTCTTCCTTTTTAAAAAATAGTCTTCTTTTTTAAGTTTATTTATTTTGAGAGAGAGCAAGTGAGCATGAGCAGGGAAGGGGAAGAGAGAGGGGGAGAGAGAGAATTCCAATAAGGCAACATGGGTCTTGATCTCATGAAATACTAGATCATGACCTGAGTTGAAATCAAGATTCAGACGCAGCTGACTGAGCCGTCCAGGTGCCCCAAAATAATCAGTCTTCTAAATGAGATAGCAGTGCATTCTGAAATAGAATTTTGCTGAATATTACTTATAACTCCACAGTCCCTGCAAGTCTCAGCCCCCACAGTATCTTTCTAGAAAACGTTTGGCTACTTTGCTTAAGAATCATCAGCCTGAAAATCAGGAGGCAACCCCCAAAACGATGTCTCACTGTATTTTCTGTATGTTTTTGAAAACTTGACTATGGAATTAGCTTTGTAGAGATGGGGCTGGGGGCTGGGCATTGTTACGGTACACTGTGTCAGCCTGTCAACTCTACTGCACTGTTGAAACTGCCTAGTCTCAAGTTTCATCCTTCATCTCCAGGGAAAAAAACTAAGATCCAGGGAGCTTGTTCTAAATCAGAGTTTGGTTTTGTGACAGAGTCAGAGCTTCTGGCTCCTCATAAAATGAAATTCTGCCACATGTGCGATATTTCCTTAGCATAAGGCACTTTCCAAAGTAGTGTCACAGCTGGGAATGAAAGTCAAACACAAGTGTTGAGAAGAGAGATGAGTTCTCGATGTCCACACAGTGAGCACTGGGCACAAGTCAGAAAAGCAGACGTGGGGGCTTTACATAAGCCTAACTGAAAGGGAGCTTTCATTCCTATTCCATTTCAGTGGCTCAACAATATTAAATCTAATATCGGCTCGTTATCTGGTTTTAGATCCTACAAATTTTGAGTTATGAAGTCTTTGATGAGAAATGAAAGACAATAGATATGTAAAGAGTTAGGAAACAGGATCTAAAAATGAAAATTTAGATGAATGGAGATACTTTGAGCTGGAGACCAGGCTACTAGGACTTTGTTTTGTTTCTGGTTTTCTGCCTTTTTAAAAAGTGAGTACCTAGGTGTGTTTTTTCACAGACTAATTTATATCCCAAAGATGTGAAGAGTGACCAGCAACTTGCCTGGCTGCCGAGGCCTGGGGGAGAGTAACTGTCTTTCTGGTGAACTCTGGGCCTTTGAGCAAAAGCATGACCATAGACACCAAGACAATAAAGATCTGACTATTCTGCTGAGTCTCAATAGAAAAGTAGAGTGTCCTAAGCTTTTACCTTAGTCATTTGATAAAGGTATGTAATGTGAAGCCAGCAGATAGAATTTCTAGTTTCTGGGTTTTGAGAAATCTTTCCTTAATAGAATATCTGATTTGATACGTGCAAGCCATTCATACACTTTCTGGCTTAAGTCACACATCAGTGAATACAGCCCTTCTCGCATGTCGTTCCTTCCACTGGGGCGACATCTACGCACAGTCACCCGGATATATCGTCATAAACCATCCAAGTGTTCGCAGGAAAAACACAGAACTCTCTGAGGCCTTTTGGGAGGGAGAACTTATCTAGTCAGATTGAAAACCTCCCCCTTACCTCTCCTGTTTGTGTTACTTGGTGCTGTTATAATCAGTTTCCTCATCTGTAGAAGGTGTGTATGTGTGTGGGCACGTGGGTGTGTGTTGGTGTTAGAGTTGAGCGAATTAAATGAAACAATCACTTTGAATACTTATATTTCTGGTACATAGTAGGCACTTAGTAAAATGTTAGTTCTTGTTATCATTGATATTGCTGTTGCTGTTTTTATTATTAAAAGTTAGGGAAAGTTGGCAAGGGACAGATGGGAGGGGGAGGGGGTACAGAGATTGAAGAGAACAGGAGGCAGCATGGGACCATCGGGACAGGGCTGGTAACAACTGCTGGTTCACTCATATGAGCCCGAGGACTCTGTTTTCCTTGGGCTCACTTTCCTCAGCTATATACATGGTGGAGGTTATACCCTACTTTTTTAGGTCTCACCATTTTAGGATTCTATCATTTTGCCAGGGCCACTGACAAGGAATGAAAAAAAGCCCTTGAAATCTTTAGAATGCTAGTAAGAAATTTTCTGGCCACTGGAAATCTGAGAGCATGTGCTGCAAACTGGAGTTAATTCCTATTGGACCCTAATAGTGTTCACTTGGACTTTAGTCCTAAACTACTCAAGTCAGGATGTGTATGAAGAATAGAAACCTGTCTAAATTACCCTAATCATCAAAGGGATATGTACTATAAATATGTACCAGTAGCTCATAGGACCCAAAGACATGAAGTACAGTGGACTTTAATGGAGCCTGTACCCATGAACTTGGGTTACTCTCTCCAGCCTCGTATTCCCTGACAAGCATGAAAGTAGTACACATATTTTGGGGCAAGCACTGCAACCCCCCTCCTCTTAGAACTCTGGCAGCCTGCAACTAGTTTGCTCTAGGTGGCTCTCTCTTTCCACTGGCACACATAGTTGGAACGGGGGTATCTGACCCAGCGGAAGCCAGTCCATCAGCAGGAATGATGCCCATATATCTTTTAGCCTGGGATCCAAGCCTAAGACTTGAAGCTATCTGTCATGCTCTGTCAGGAATGTGATCTGAAAAGTGATGCTAGGACCAGGGTGGCAACCCTTGATCCTTGTGTGTGGACAGCAGAGAAAAAAACTTGCACAAAGAACGAACCAAATACACAGAGACACAGAGGTGAGCCATATGGAGCCCAGCAGAAAGGGAGAGGGCAGAGAGACAGAGACCGAATGAATAACCTACTCTTCATAGCATTTCCTGCTCTTGTTTGAAGCCTTTGGGAGCTCTGGCTTCACTTCCCACCTTAGGTTAGTGAGATGTCCCTGCATCTTCACAATTTCTCATCTGCTTAAACCAGTTTAACCAATTTCTGTTGCCTGTAATCAATGGGTCCTAAGTAAATGTGGTGTTACCACTTGATGTGTTACACCCCTTACAATATTTCCACATATTTCCCCTGACTTAAATACATACTTCCCATCTACATGTTTATGACAAATTTCAGTCTCTCCTCAAGTTCCTTTACACTATTTTTTTTCATTTGGAACGTAGGTATAACTGTCTTTAAGGAAACAGAAAAGAAATATAGAGATTCCTGTGTGGGAGTTGGGAAGGGTTACAGAGAAAAGAGGTTTGATTCAATACTCTAGAGGGCAATGTTTCAGTGAGAGAATTAGTCAAGATTCCTAAGCTCCTGACCCATTAAGTCAAAATATCCAAGGTAACAAGAGGAATCTGTGCTTTTTCACAGTTTCATAACAGGTGCTTGTCATGCATTCTGAAAGCTTAAGAGCTGTTGTTCCAGAGGAATCCACCAAAAGACAAATTCAAGCACTAAGATCCCCAATACATATATTTATTTATTTATTTATTTATTTACTTATGTCATCATTAGCTAAATATATATTTCATTTTTTCTCCTCTATAAGATGCAGAGAAATACAAGTTTATGTGGAGATTTACTTATGTATTTGTTAATTTGTTTCAATAAAACAGGAACATACTTTGTACATTAATCTGGAACTTGCATTTGTCACTTTACAATAAATATAACGGCTATCTACCAAGTAAATAAATAATTCTAAATCACGTTTAAAAATAACGGTGTGAAATTCCATGGTATATCATAATTTGTTCAGCCATTCGTTTATTTCTAGAAAATAGGGGGCTTCCTTTCCAATTTTTGCCACCACAAGTATGCTGAATTACACACAACTACAATATAGATGTGTCCTTACATATGAGTGTTTGCATTTGTTTTTAGTAAAATAATCAAAAGCCAGGTTGCTGAATCAAAAGGTATGTATATTTTGGATGTTAATAGATCCTGCGATATTTATTATTTTCTTAAATAAAATAACGGCAACATATGAGAGTATCCATTTCTCCAGATCCTCACCAGTGTTATATATTGATGTTTAAATTTTTTTTAGTCTAATGTATTTTAAAAAAATTGTGTCCCAATGATGTTTTAATTTATATTCCACTAATTATTAGTGAGATTAGATACATTTTCCTCCAAAAGATATATGCATTTTTGTTTTCTATTTATTGTCTCTTTATATCCATCATCCATGTGGAAAAGTTTTCTTTCTTAGTCTATCATTTTTCCTCTGACTTGACTTTTGTCAGATATTTTAAAATGTGTGCAGTCAAATATGTTTCTCTTTTTTCTGGGTTTCTGCCTTTCTTGTTTTGCTGCTCAAGTGCTCTTCTAAAAGTAGGCATGCTCTGTTCTATTTGTAATTTTCTCAATATTTATTTTAAAATCTTTAATGAATCTTAAATATTCAGGTTCTACATCTTAAAATCCCTACATGTCTTTGTTTAAAATAGTAACTGACCTGGGAACTTCACTTGATGGCAGAACTGCAAAAGCTTTAACAAGGAGACATTAATTCCATTAGCAGTTAATATTTGGGTTTTTTTTCCAAGTTTTATTGATTTATTTTGAGAGAGAGACAGTGCGAGGGGGGAGGGACAGAGAGAGAGAAATACAGAGAATCCCAAGCAGAGTCTAAGCTGTCAGCACAGAGCTTGATGGGGCACTTGAACCCACAAAACCGTGACATCATAACCTGAGCCGAAACCAAGAGTCGGACTGTTAACTGACTGAGCCACCCAGGTGCCCTTGCAGTTAATATTTGTTAACAAAAGCTTATCAGACCCAAACTCTAAGGGATCTTGTAACATTATACAAAATGGGCCAGTTGCCTGAAACTATTTTTGCAGTTTAAATCACAAATGCTCACCAATCAATATTTCTTTAGCACAATTTGTAACGGGCTCCCCCCGTCTGTGACAGATGTGCTTGTGTGGGGCATGGCAGCCTCTAAAATGATACGCATGTGGTTGTGGTGTCCTCCCACCACCTGAGACGGAGGGATGGGGACAATCAGGGAGGTGAAGTGACTTGCTCGGTAATCGTGGCTATAGATCCCAGCCCCGGGTTTCCTGATTCTACATCAAGTACTTCACACTGTCCCACGGAGCAAAATCTCAAAGAGACCTATGCGTTTCCTTGCAGCAGTAAACGATTGATAATTTTATTACGAAAATATTTGGGAAAGGGGCTGCTAGAAATGGAAGGAGCATCTACTGTCATTTACAAATCATGCTAAAGATATAACAGCTTTTGAAAATTGCAAGAGGGGAGGTGTTTGCAGGAGTGGAATAAACTATCTTTCTGCATCTACTGTGGCCCCAAATCATGCAGCAAAGAGAGAGGCACCTTGCCTACGCCAAGAAACACCCTCGGCAGCCCCTCTCTAACAAGTTTGGTGTAGGTATGAGTGTAAATTGAGCTGGCACTCAACTGTATTTACACTGAGCCGTGTTGCATACTCTATTGCTGGCTCCACAGGCGGCCACTAGAGATAGCACTGAGAGTATCTGACCCATGGTGCTTTGCCTTTAGCCATGACTGAGCTGGGCTCAAAAGACACCTGAGTTAGTGCCCTCATTACTCATCTCTGGAGGAAATCCAGCCACAGCAAACACAAGGACACACAGCAACAGATGCCGGAATAATAACAATATGCAAATTAGCCTTGGAAACTGATCCTGGTCCCACTAAACCGGGACTGGAGAAACCAGAGGGGGCCTAATGAAAATCAGGCAACGAGCTTCCAAATCACGGCAAGCATCATAGCACCTGCTTTCTCCTAGCTGGTTGGTTGTCATAGAAACCTGTGTTTGTAGAGTTTCTGGGTACATTAGCTCAGAGAGGAAGCTTATATTATCCTTCTCCAGTGTTGTCGGGAGACGTGGAACAATTCAGTTCTATTAAGTAAATGTTTGCTGAGGGCCTACTATGTGACAGACTCCAGGGGTACATAGATGAGTGTTTGGCTCTTTGAACCACCTGCCTCACACAGGAGACCTGACAAGAAAACGCCTGTAATGGAATTGGTCATACACTAATACAGGCGGAAACACAGGGAGCAGAACAACGAATTCTTTCTGAGATGTTAGAGACTTATGGAGTGGCGGTGACGTTTGAGCCAGACTCTATGTGAAGGATTAGGAGTTTGCTGGTAGAAAACCTGGGTGAGCATTCCAGGTAATAGCTTGAACGAAGGCATGGAAGCATGGCAGGTTTCGCAGAATGCTAAGCCTGATGAATAAATCCAGCTTGATGCCATAATGATTTTTGAGAGGGCATTTTGAACTTATACTTCACCACTTCCAAATGTGTTGATTATCATCCTCTTAAGCTAGGGTGAAATTCTCATGGCAGTGGCTAGAAGAGTTTGCTAAGCAAGAAAGTAACTTAAAGAAATTTATAACAAAGGAAGGTTATTTATCTTCTTAAAGGAAAAAAGCTATTTTCAAACACTTTAGGGGAACATATTCATCAACAGAAAAGGCTTTAGAGTCAGATAAACCCAGGTTTTACTGTCAATCTTAATACTTAGTAAGTAAATGATTGAAGACAAGTTACTTTAACATTTCCAAGACCCTGGTTTGTTTTTGTTTTTTGTTTTTTGTTTCTTTTTGGTCATTTTATTTTGTTATATGTACATTGGAGACAATAACATCATAGGATTATTTTGAGGAGAAAAAAAAAATCAAGCAATACATTTCAAGTGCTTACAACAGTGCCTGGCACGTAGGAGTTGCTTACTGTTTTAAACTGCCTAATAATAATAATACTGTGAGCCATTTATAAACCCCAGGTTATTTCTTCTATGAAGTCTTAGGGGCTTTGACTAAATCTCTGATATGCAAAACATATCCGTATCAGACATGTTGAGTTTTGAAGGAGCTTGAAAATGATTCAATTCAATGTCATTTGTTTACAGAAAGAACAAGTAACATAAAGTGAAATTTCTTATATACAGGTACATGGCTGGTTAGTGGGTAAACTTGACCCACGACTCAGGAGTCCTGAATGAATCCAGTGTTCTTGTCCCAGAACCACGGCTGACTTTCTCGCTACTACCCATCAGTAAAATGGATGCCCCAATAGGGAAGCCTCAGAAAGTCAAGTTAGGGCAATGACTATGTACCTAACAAACAGCAGTAGCATTTCTTCCATTCAGTTGTTCCAAATGATTGAAGTGTTGCCTTTCCTAAAAAAAATGGAGTAAATAAGAAATTGTTCTGTATAAATAGAAACACCAAATTTATTAATTTCTCTCAAGAGGAAAATTGTGTAATTGTGTGTAATGTTTATCTGGTGACATTGGCTACCTTAAAAATCATCAAGAGGGCAGATAAAAATAATTTACCCTATCATCTAAAAGGGAAAGTTTTATACTTGAATTAGGTTAAGCTATGTTTAAAGTACTGTTGACGGTATTCAGATCTCTTCTACTTAGAAGTATCCAAGTAAGTGACGTCCATACAGAAGGAGGCAGTGCCTTCCAGGGATGCCTCTGCCAATGGCGTCGCCTACAGTCAGTGTATGGAACTGTGTGGACAATTTGCCCTCACTCCTCTGCCTTCCTGTCTCCTGAGTTATCCCAGTAGATGCTGCCTTCGCTTCTCCAGGCTGCTTCCATTTCCTCCACTTAGCCCAGGGTGGTATCTCAGTGAATTCCACCCTAAGCAAATCTTCCAAGGGGATGCATTAGACAAAACAATGCTGTTTTTGCAACAGCAACTTTCTTATTAATCATTAACCCTTGCTGAGCTCTTACCATCGTAATGAGTAATATCCAAAGGGATAACTAAGAGAAGCATTACTTAAATTTTGAAAACCCTCTAGAAGAGGTACTGTTAATATCTCCACTTTCAGATGAGGAAAAGGGAGTTAACTAAGCTGAATAATGCCTAAGGGGAAGCACTAGGGTTCTGGAGCATCATGGCTTCAGTCTCCAGACTGACCCAATAGGAAAATCCACCAGTTTGTAAAGGAGGGGATAAAATTCCACGTAAAATCAAAACATAACTCAAATATTCCCAGGCTTTTACAATGGAAAGATCAAATTCATTTTTGTTGTTTTATAGACAGGGAAACGGGTACCGAGAGGGAACCTAATCTGTTCATGGTCTTGTTCTTCCCTTGTGTCATCGTGCGCCCTTAAGAAGTACAACCTCGGGGACTTAGCGTTGGTCCTTGGGGACAGTGGTTGTGCATTATGTTTCCTGGAATTGAAATAGCACTAAACTAATTACCATATTTGTTGCTATAAGTCGGGGGTTGGCTGCAGTAGGAATTGGGGCAGGGAAGCAGAAACGCTAGAGTGTGAGCCTTTGCCCAAGGAAGTTTTGCTGTGTGACAGGCTTGGTATTTACAGTATTGAGATCATGTGGTTTTCCGGTTATGGACTATCTGATACTTAAACGTTGACTTTGAATTGGTAGCAATCAGTGAAGCTGCACAACCTTGTGGAGGATCACAACAAAGTCCAGGTTACAGTCATGGTAAAGGACAAAGGTACGTGATATGTTCTGCCATCTTCAGCATCCTGATATTTCAGAGTGGAATCAGTCCCATTTGTTATCGATTATTAGTTGAGGAGAAAACCTCTTCTGATGAAACCCAGGACGGAGGCTAAAGTAAGGTAAATAAGACTTTTAAGATGACAAACTTAAGGAGGAAAGGTCAGGCAAACGCTGACCTGCTTTTCCAGGACCCAGACGGTGAGCACCTCACTGAATTTTGTACCCTGAGTACCTTGCATGCCTCCTCCTGATTGAACCATTTTGACCCAGTGTCTGAGTCACTTCCAATTCCCTCTGCCTTCCCATATTTCACTCACTGGAATGTTACTGGGTAAGCTTTCTTGAGGCGTTTTGATTTCCCCAACTAATGATCCCAAACAGACCTTGAATTCTAACACTTCAATCTGTTATCCAGAATCCAGACCCGAAGAATGCTTGTAAATGGTATTTGCTCTGACTTACCCTGGGTTGGGGTGGCCATGGCTCTCTGTAAGGAGCAGGGAGCTGCAGCCCAGAGTAGCAGAAACTGGCTGGGTGGTTCATCCCAACAAGTGCCCTCCTCCCAGTGCTCATCCCAGTGCTCATCCCAAGTGCCCTCCTCAATGCCCATCACCCACTTTCCCCTCCCCTGCAACCCCCATCAACCCTCAGTTTGTTCTCAGTATTTAAGAGTCTCTTGTGGTTTGCCTCCCTCCCTCTCTGTAACTTTTTTAAATTTTTTTCCCCTTCCCCCATTCTTAAGTAAAAACAGGAAAAGGTCAGCCAGTCACGGGAACTTTGTTGTGTAGGTTTGCAGAAGCTGGAATCCCATCTCTTGGTTCCTGGGGATACTCTTATTCTTCCAGGAAAAACTTCATTGCCATGTGATGCTATCCTGATTGATGGAAGCTGTGTGGTGACTGAAGGCATGCTCACAGGTAGGCCATTGCCATGGAGCTGCTTCTTTCCTGTCCAACATCTCGGCCAAGAGCAAAGCAGATCAACATATCCTTACCTGCCTGATATTAAGATATTGAAAGATAGGTGAGGTAGACACGGCTAGGCTATTCATGCAGGTGAAGACTCCATAAATGCAAACGGGATAAAATGTATCCCGTTTATATAATGTATACCCGTAATATAAGAATCAAATGATAATAAATACAAAATTAGAAGAAAAGTCTAATATATGTGATTGGTTAATTTCCTGATGCGTGGGGTGAATAAGATCGTTTGGTTCAGAGGACGGTGAGAGAATAGACTACTTGATGCACGATGTCTTCATAAACATGAGCATGGTTTACACACCTATCCAAACAGAACACAACCGGAAACCAACAACTCTTATAATTGGCAGGATGCAGAGATTTTATACAGCCCTGCTCTCTGTAGATGGAAAACGGAGCCCCAGTTTTTGCTGGAAGAGTATTGAGTTGAACCTTCAGGAAAGTCAGTGTAACATTCTGTTCTTTAGAATTGTGTTTCCAGTTGATCCGACCAAGCAGAAAGCCAGTTTTCTTGTAACAACGATTTGAACTGTCGTCCTTGCTCTCATTTGCGCTTTGTAAAGTTCACTTGAATTTGTGTAATTAGGAAGGCACTATTTAGAAAATATTCTTTAGGCAAAAACCAAAACACATGGGACATCATGATGAGAGAAGAAACTATACAACAACACAAAAATAGAAAGAATGTGTCTTTCGTGCTTACAAATTGTTGTATTTTTCTGTTCCCAAGTTGCTAAAGACAGGAAAACACACACACACACCTTTTTAATATCACCTAAATGTAAAGAGAATCATCGATTCCTAAATTGTTCAACACAAGCAGATTTCACATTAAAAATGGGTCTGCTTAATTTAAAATTGAGACAAGGAAATGTAGTAAACATAACTATGCTCGGTATAATTACAAAATGCCCCTTTAGTGTGTTGAAATCTAACTGCCTTATAATGATAGTGATGAGGATTTGCATACTGATGATATCTTTCATCCGGAATGTTGCCATAGCACCCAACGTGCAAACCTCATGCCCAAGAAAAACTGGCCTCCTAAACCAAAGACAGCAACTGTCTCACATTTCCCAGCAGCCTGCCAGTGAAGAATGGCTTCTCTCATTGGTGACAGAGCATGGCTGTGAGAAAAAAGGGAAGGAGAGATCGCAGTGTTTACTCCGCTGGGTCTACTGACTGGGGTGCTTGGTTCTTGCCTTACTTCTGAGGAAAACTCAGAGAAAGAAATGGTAGAGTTGGCAAACAAAGCTGCCTTTCAATGTGCAAAACTGACCTAAAATGATCTTAAGCAGTGAGTGGCTTTTCTTAGGTCTACTTCTAGAAAAAGAAGGTCACCAGCATTAATATCTGTGTAAACTATGTACTGGTAAAAATCCGTTTTAGAGACAGACACATAAAATAGAAATATACTTCTTTCTCATTGTTTTCTTTGGAAAGATCTAAGACCATCATACTCTAAATACTTTATTACATAGTCTACATAGATCTGCCCACTCACGTATACATTTGTAAAAAGGATCCTGATTGAACAATAAGATTATGCTTAGATTCCTGAAACTGCATATGTCTTCCTCGAGCATTTGTCCAAGAATGTGACTCAGGTTTTTTTTTTGTTTGTTTTTTGGGGTTTTTTTGTTTTTTTTTTTTTTTTGTCCCATGTGCAAACCAGTCTTTCGTATATATAGAGGTCTTTATTTAGAAGAGAATTAGCAAATACTCCAAACATCTTTAGAGCAATGAATGTTTTATAAATAATTTTTATATCTCACTTCATCATAGGATAAACAAATTAGGAATTATTATAATGCCCAATTTACAAATGAGGAAATGCAGGTGAGAAGGGACCAGACTGCCCAGCTAGCCAGTATCAGGGCTGGAGGTGGTATTTTTTGCTCCCAGACGTGAGGGGCCACCGGAGTGAGGAGGAAGCAGATTCTAAGAGGGGTAGAGCTGACATTCCTTGTGCCTCCTCATCTTTTTCTCTCCACTGGGTAGTCCTGCCCATAACACACGTCCATTGTAGGGTCTTCTTCATCCTCTTCTCCTTAGCCTCGTCCTACTGCCATAAGCTCAACTATGCAAGAAACGTAATCGTATAACTACACTTACTTTTTAATTTTTGCTCCAAATCTTGCCATCCTTGAAAGTAAGCAGTGTTGCAAAGTATCTGGTCCAAGTCAGACAGTTGTCCCCACCAGTTGGCAGGTCTCCTGACTCAAGTCTGGCTACTTGAAGTTGTGCAAGGCACTGGGGAGGTGGGTCTGTCTAGGGCAGCCTTCCTTTCGGTTGCTTCCACTCTGCTCTGGGCTTGAGAAATGTCCCAAGCCTATCTCCCTGTAAAAGGAGGCCTACTGATGCCTCTTTCTCTGTTTTCACAAACTTCTAGGGTCTTTCCTTACCTTACTTTTGTGCCGGCCCCTTCTCTCAAGTACACACAACATCTAAGCTTCCTTTGGATTTTCTTCCAACTCCCAATCTAGGGATTTTTATGTAGCTAGAAAAGTAGTGGAGGGAAGGCAGGTGAACGGGAAAGCTTTGTTCTTATTCTCATGTAGTCTCTAAAATTCATGGTCAAACTTACGAATGATGTGTAAAACCCAGAAGCCAGCTATCAACTTCTCTATCCTTTCTGCCTCTGGAGGCAATGGGCTCCTTCAAGATCTAGCTCCTCATAAAGTGGTCAAGAGGCAAAAGGGGGACATTATGTGGGGGAAATTATGTTAATGCCTGGAAACTTTCTTTTGGCACAAAAGCTAATTTTTCTTATTTCTTATATGTATTAGGCACTATGCTAATATTTTACGTGTATTATTTCATTCAACCTATGAATCTATAAGGTGGGAGAATCTGAGGGCCAGAAAGGATAAGTAATTGGCCTAAAGTCACACAGCTTAAAAGTGGTAGAGTTGCTATTTGGATTCATTTGTTCATTCATTCATTCATTCATTCCACAAATGTATATTAGCTCCTATTCCAGAATGCTCTACTATGTGCTAGGGATACAACAGTGAACAAGGCAGATAATAATCTGTCTTCATAGAGGTGATGTTCTAGTGGGGACAAAGAAAACATGAAAATAGGTAAATGACATAAATTTCCAATGCTTATAAATTCTATGAAGAAGCGAAAACACTCAAACCCAGGCCTTTTGACCTGGGAGCCTATGCTTGAAACTACTGCTCCCTCATTCTCTTAGAGGTGATTATGGCAGAGAGTGGCAGGATTCATTCACTCTGCCACAATCCCCTCCTTCTCCCTCTACTCACAGAATCAGCGATGTATTTGAAACGTGTGTGTGTGGTGGGGGGGAAGTATGCAGAGATCCCAGTTGGGTACACAGAAATTTTCCTAAGTGGTGATTTCCCATTTACATCCTGTCCGACAAGCTTATAATGAGTTAATGAGTCTTTTCCCTCTTCCTTTTTCCTTTCCTCCAGTCTCTCACTTCTCCTTTTCTTTCAGTTATTCATTTGCCCATCCACTTATTCAGTAAAGGTTCAGAAATGCCTCCTCTGCGCCAGGCACTATGTTGTGTGCTGGAGTCACCAAGACAAATGAGAGATGGCCACTGCCCTTACACAGCTCACAGTCTAATGGCCCCAGAAGTAGAAACAAAGAAGGGCATGGCGTTTCAAACACTGCTTCCATGCAGAGGCACTGGCTCACTGGGGACAAGGGAGAGTATCCCGCTTCACAGCACCAGGACTTCCAGGTCCTAGAAGCCAGGTGAAGTGGATGATGAATGTTTTTCCTTGTGAAACACTCTCCGGGCTACTTAGAACTCCATAGATTTGTAGGCAAATTGTCCTTTCTTGAGATTCCAAGAAAGGCCAAGCATGAGGCTCCTTATTAATATGTGAGTAGTGTAAAAGAGACTTGAAAGTCATTTCTGTGTAAAATCATATCTGATTTGAATGTTATCTTTGGAACATTATCTCCAAATGGCTTCCATCCCTGGTTGATTGAATGTCTGCCTGCCACGAATGTCATTGGTTGTGTGTGCAGAAACTATCCACTAATATTAGTCTATGAATATATAATGGATTAATATTCAGTGATTCATAGGCATAAAAACATTAGAAATCATCTCTAAGTATCTGGTTTCACAAAGGTAGATTTCAAAACAATGTGTTATGATGATTTGGAGATTTGTCAAAATGTCCTATCCCTTTTCCAAAGCCACTTAGACCACAAGTGGTAAATCCAAACAAAGGATAAATATCAAACAAAGGCTAAATATCATAATTTTTAAAGACAGTGAGTTAGGGACAATGCCTGGCTAAAGGAATTTCCTGAGATTTTTCAAGATCACTAATAAAAATTGTATGGCTTCTTGCACCTTAGGATATAAAAAATGCACCATGTAGAAAACTGGTTGTTGAAAAACCAATCATAGGAAAACCTGGGCAGTTGTTTTTATTCAGTTCATCCAGGCATTCAGCAAAAATAAGTCTTTTCAACCTATCACATACCAGCAAGGAAAATGAGGAATATAAAAAGTTATATATGTCAAAGTCCTTGCCACCAGTTATTACTTAGGAGAGATAGAACCTAGATTTTGTAACTATAATCAATAGAATACTATTTCCAAATTAGAAATATGACATGTTATTTTGCTAATTGAACATTTAGCAAAAGACTGATGGAATTTTAAATTCATTCTAATGCTTTTTAAATCTGGGAGTGAGGAAGTTATTAGCACTTTTATTTTTATCTCTGAAATGTATCCTTTTGAACTCTGAGCTAATTTTCTTTGTATCTTAAATACCCTGTCTTCCCACCATCAGGGGAAGTAGAGGAATGGTATCATGTAAGAATACATATATATATATATGTATAACAGGATATGCAAGTGGCTTAGATTAGCTGGAGTGTGTAGGAAAAAGAGCCAGTGATGCTCAGATTGTGGTGGCTTTGAAAATCTACCAAAAGAGTTTGCACTTGAGACCCCTCCAAAACTTACCCTATGTATCTCTTCATCCGGCTATTTACCTATATTCTTTACCAGATCTTTTAACAAACTGGTAAATGTAAGTATTTCCCTGAGTTCTATAAGCTGCTCTAGCAAATGAATTGAACCCAAGAAGGGGATTATGGGAACCTCGGATTTATTAGTCAGAAGCACAGTTGACAATGTGGGTTTGCAATTAGCATCTGAGGTGGCATGGGAGCAGTCCTGTGGGACTGAGTCCTTAACCTGTGGGATCTGATGCTATATCTAGAATTGAATTGAATTGAATTGAGTTGAATTGAATTGAATTGAATTGTAGGACAACCAGCTAGTGTCACGGAACTGCTCGTTGTGGGAAAATCCCCATCCATACGGCATCAAGAGTGTGTGAGTGCAGTAGTAGCCTCATAGCAAAGGAGACACATAGGAGGAAGGACTGGAGGTCTTTTCCAACTCAAGAGGTCAAGGCATATTGTGGGTGAGATACTTTTTCATAAAACAGAAATATTAGTTCTACCATAGACTCAAATTATTATTATTAAAATGGTTTTCATGTCAAGGAGCCAATTATAGGTAATCCATTGGTAAGGCAGCCACCACTAGATAGTGATTGCTAGTGAAGCCCTTGGGACCCAAACGCAAGAGTCCAAGAGTTACTTGGTGAGACATACTCATGGAGAAAAGCAGTTAGGAATTGGGGAATCAGACCATGAGAGGGCAGAGCACGGGAAGAGGAGGAATCAAAGGTGATTCCGAGACTGTAAACCTGTCACTCAGCAAAAGGATGATACCACAAAGAAAAAGGAGGATGTTTAGTGGTAAAAATATTAGTACAGAGGTGCCTGGATGGCTCAGTCAGTTAAGCATCCGACTATTGATTGTGGCTCAGGTCATGATCTCCCGGTTTGTGAGTTCAAGGCCCGCATTGGGCTTTCAGCGCAGAGCCTGTTTGGGATTCTCTCTCTCCTTCTCTCTCTGACCCCCCCCCCACTCTGTCTCTCAAAAATAAATAAAATAAAAATTAAACAAAATATTAGTATGGATTTTAGGTATGTGGACTTAGGGATGCTAGTGGGATATCCAGGTTGGGATGAACAGCCCACCATTGGGAAACATAGAACAAAAGCACAGGAGAGAGGAAATGAAGATTAGACATTATCGATCTAGCTATTTAATTAATTGTTAATTAACACTTTAATTGTTAATTAATTATGTATTAATGAGAATGGAGCTGAGATCATCCAGAAAGAAAAAAGAGAGGCCCTGTCTTGTTATATTGGTTTTTATCTTTCACTGCAAGCTCCACAAAGATCATGAAGAACATTTAAGAGGTTTTATGAAGGCATAATTTCTCATTCATCTCTGTACTTCTAGGACCGCTTACCTCTACCCTTACACTCAATGTCCCAAACATTCTCAACCATTTTTAGTGCCAAGGGCACAGCGTGATCTTTCACTTCTTCCAAGAACAATTTCCTTTCCACCTTGATCTAGTTGGCCTCATTTCCTTTTGAGTTGTCATTTATTAGTTGTTCTGGAAATGTTTCTTGGTCCTCTGGGTTAGATCTTCAGATCACCCAGTAATACTACCAAAATCCTTACTTTATTGTACTTTAATCATTTATTTACTGCTATTTACTGGCTTGACTCCCTGGGCTTTCTGAGGGAGGGATTTCTGTCTTCATTATTTTAAGCACCTAGAACAGTGCCTGGCACAAAATAAGCACTTAAAAATATTTGTCAAGTGAATGGATGAATGGGTTGATAAATAAATGAGAGGCAAATAACAATAGCTATATACTTGCTTTATAGCTCCTTAATTACCTAGCATAAATTTGGGCTTAAAGAACACTTGAGGGGACAATTAGGTGACAACTATCTTTGTTAAAATGGCCTGCTTTTTAAATTACGATAGCAAACCATGCAGACCAGGTATGGAAAATATAGGTGGACCTTAAATAAATATGTAAAATATAACCAAGTACACCACTGCTTGCATCGCCAGCATCCTTGAGAAATCATCTGACCCAGGAAATGGGCATTAAGACCTGAATAGCTATGGTTTGTATACTGTCTCAAAACTGTCAAGCACCAACTCTGAATACCTGAGTTCACACAGAATCAACAAAACACAATCTTCTTTAGGAGAAAGCATACCTGTCACAAAGACGCCACTGCCCCATACGGAGAACACCGTGGCCTGGAAATCCCACAGCTTGGAGGACTATCGGAAACATGTCCTTTTCTGCGGGACAGAAGTTATCCAGGTCAAGCCGTCTGGGCAGGGGCCAGTGAGAGCAGTTGTTTTGCAAACAGGTTAGTAGATTCCACTTTTGTAAATGTAGTCCCTGCTTAGAGGTGGGGGAGTTGGATTGGGGAAATTTGGTTTAGGATTATGGAGTTTGCCACCTTCTGGTAATAACAGTCATACTTGTTTCTAGTCAGATCCTTATTTATTCTAAGTTGCCACCATTTCCAACCTCACTGGTTCATTGTTAAAACCCTTGTCTAAGATGAAATACATTGATGATACAGAGATGAAATACATTGCCTCAAAGGCAAGACTGTGTTCTTGTTTGTTTGTTTTTTATGTCCCCAGGCTTCTTTCCTTTTCCCTCTATACCAACTCTAAGTGATTCCCAAGAAAAAAGTTCCAACCATTATCACCTGAGGACTGTCTCCTTTCAAACTGCTGCTTGCTGGGCTGTTATTTCCAGGTCCCTGCTGGATGCCTCCCTCTGGGTTCCCTACAGACACTTCAAAGTCAAGGCATCGAAAGGACTTATCCTCCTCTTTCTGTCGACAGCATCACCATCTAGCCGGTCTGTCCACATCACCTTTAGCTTCCCACTTTCTCCCGTACCAAGTAGGACACCACATCCTGTCAATTCTACAAATACCTTCTGAGTCTTGTCTCCCTTTCCTTCATCCCCACAGTTGGTGTTTTGTCCAGGCCTTTCATCATCTCTTGTCTAACCATTGCAACAGAAATATTCTCTTGACTGTTCCCTTTCAGCTTTTGCCTCAAATACTTTGCCTTGTCTTTTGTTCCACCTCCCCTTGGATCTGCCACCAAGTCATATTTCTAAAGCAGATTTTGAAGCAGTTTACACACACCATGCTCAAAAAGTTTTCAAGACTACTAATCTTACTCCCGGTCTTTCACAGGACATCACACAGCCAACACTACCCCTGACCTGTGTTTCTGCCAGCCACCTATGCACAGATCCAAAACCCACCTTGAACTTTGTTGTCTCTATGTGTTAGCCTATGATTCAATTGTTCTACCTGATTTTTTTAAATTAAAAATATCAAGTTTTGCTTCAAAGGGGTCAGTGGGCATGAGCTAATGAATGGAAATCATGGGAACCACCTTATCTGAGCTTGTAAAATGCTGAGGCAACAAGTTAGAGAAAACTCTGCTCTTTTTCTCCAAAGCCTACAAAGCCATGTTTGAGGAGACTATATGTTTACCAAGCAGTGGGATTAAGGCGTGTTTCATACAACAGTGGTTCATATCTAGTAGCCCCCCCTTTTGTTGCCAATAACTTAGATTTTAATGAAGATCTACTAAGTGCCATGCCCTGAGGGCTAAAGAAAAAAATTAGGAGACATTCCTTACCCTTAAAGAGGATTGTGGTCTGGTGCAGGAAACAGTGTGGAGTTAGAGCTAACTAAACACAGAGCAATGATAGATGTCACATGATTAAGTGTTACAGGGACCCCAAAGAGG
This sequence comes from Panthera pardus, assembly GCF_024362965.1. Lineage (NCBI taxonomy): Eukaryota > Metazoa > Chordata > Mammalia > Carnivora > Felidae > Panthera > Panthera pardus. The sequence goes on from NW_026526774.1 coordinate 116,610, forward strand.
GGGAGAAATTATTTTTGATAGGAAGTGTGGGAGTAGAACTCTGAAAATATTTATTTGATGAGGCGGCATTTTGAGCCAAGCCTGATAGGATGGGAAAGATTTAGCCAGTCCTAGCAGAAAGCTAAAAAAACATGCTAATCTATTTCTGCAAAACACAAAAGAAGGACTGCCTTGGGGTTTTCTGAGAGCAGCGAGCAGTAAAGAGATAAGTCTAGCAACACAGGAGTATACTGAGGGTTGACAGGATCTGGAATGCCGTGCCTAGAAATTTTAACTTTATTGCAAAAAATCAGGGGTTCTGGAAGGTGTTTGGGCATAAGAATGACATGATCAGAGGTATATGTGTTTAAGAAATTACTTGTTTTGTGCTTTCCTTTTGTCTTCATTTTCTATTATTTTCAACACATACTTGAGCTTTAATGTCTTCTCTTAGCAGCTCGTCTTCTCTGGTGACTGTGTCTGTCAGTCCTCAGTCTTCTTTTCCTCAATCTTATGCATGAGTGAGGAGCTTCACTGTGTGAGCCATTGTAGCACTGACTTCCAGAGCAAGAGAAATTGAACAAGGTTAAGTGAATACCACTTATTGTTCCTAGTGACTTGTAGGGATAATAAATGTAAATATACTGTTTGCAGTGATGTCTTCATCCCATATTCAGATGACACTATTAACCAATCCTTAATTCAATGCAAATCATTTTGGGTGTCGTGGTAAACTGTATTAAAGGAACTTACTCCACCTGTGATTACCTTCATGCAGGTTACAATACTGCCAAAGGGGACTTGGTGAGATCCATCCTCTATCCCCGACCTCTGAACTTCAAGCTATACAATGATGCCTTCAAGTTCATAGTGTTCCTGGCCTTCCTTGGCATTGTGGGTTTCTTCTATGCCCTTGGTGTATATATGTACCATGGAGTAAGTACTGGGGGTAAGGCTTTTTAATGACATAGCTTTTTCAAGGATCCTCACCTAACTCAAAAGGGTTGGATAAGGTTCTCTCTTAGCCCCATCATTCTGTGGATCAGTTCTGTCCAATAGAACTTTCTTAGATGATGGAACTATACCTACATGGTCCAGTTTGGTAGCCCTTAACCACATGTGCTTATTGAACACTTGAACCGTGGCTAGTGTGACCAAGGAAATGAATTTTCAGTTTTACTTCATTTTAATTAGTTTTAATTAATTTAAGTAATTTAGTGATTTGATTATTTAGTTAATTTAAATTCAAGTCGCCATATGTAGCTAGTGAAAATTGTATTGGATGGCACAGCTATGAAAAGTTGCAAAGTTCATGACTTCTTTCACCACTTGGATGCGAATGAGAGGTTACTTCATGTGTGGCATTGGTAATACCGAAGCCCAAACATCCTCAGAGGAAATAGGTGTTTCTCAAGTCTGATAGAATGGAGAGGATTTAGTCAATCAGATCAGGGAGGAGAAAGGGCATGCTAGTTGGAGTGAGACAAGGACAAAGGAAGAAATGCAGATGGGTCTTCTGGAACCAGCAAGCAACTGAGAGATTAAGTCTAGCAAGGTAAAATGGGTCACATTGAAGGGGATCTTGAATGCCGTGCTTAGAAATTTGGATTATTTGAGAATGCTGAGATATTTGAGTGTGTACATTGTCTAAGGCATACCCAACATACCATGTACCCAGTGAGTTTTTCTATGTTTTGTTAGGTTCTAAAATAGAACTGACTGTCCACTTTTACAGAACTATATGCTGCACGGATCCCCACTTCCTTTTAAACTTCATAGTGGTCTGGTTTTGGTTTGTTTGAACATTTCTCTTAATAGTTGTGATGGCTGAAGGAAGGGTTCTCACAAATGACCTCTGAGGTCCTTTCTGGTCCTGAGAGTGTGATTCTTTTGTGAACTGTGTAATCTCTTCTTTAAGACATACTGGGATGTTAGCAATGTGGGCTCATTGGGAAGAAGAAAAAAAAATGTAAATAAAAGGGTCCAAACATAGGTATGAAACTGGGTATGGGTGACTTAATTACAATGCCCAAATTTAGTGCATTCTATGTGTGTGTTGTCGGGGAGAGGGGTAAATATTGATGGACAGAGTGACGAGAATTTCCAGGCAATGTTCACTCTCGTACTTGAGCTCTGGGTAGTCATTTCAGTCTGATATAAGCCTTCAGGCAGCATTTCTAGGTCAGGCAAAGGCAAAGGAGGCCAGGACATATTGGCACCCCTAGAATGGACCCTGGAAAGAGCTGGGCAGACTGTTAAAGCAAGTGGGACTGGAACTTGAGGCACTGTGCCAGTTTCATCTGGGGAGCAGGAGCATTGAGCAGGAAAACAAGCAAAAGGCCCTCTTCTGTGGACCAGGAAGCACCCACAGTGATTCGGAATGAAGATTTCCCGGGTAGAACTCAACATCTAATACACACCAAAGCAGCGATACTAATTGTAGACCCCACCTTCTTGTGGGTCATAACCTGTGACCCTGCTGGCTTCCTTCATCTGTACTGTCTCAGGAATAGACAGAGCTGAGTCCTCAGTGTCAACACTTTGTGGCTGTGGTTGGGAAAAACAGAGAACGCTGGATTTTGTGACAATCTGAGATTGGACCAATGATGTATCTAGCAGCCTTTGATATTGAACTTGAATCTGTATTCCCAGTACTCAGAAGAGGACTTTAGTGGCTAAAATTACGGTTAATTTCATAAAAATCTAGGGTAAGGCCATTAATTTCTAGAGAAGGTGAAAAATAAAACAAGCCATGCTGTGATTTGATCTAGGCCCTATTCTTATCAGCCATGTGAATTTCTGTGGACCCGCCTGGGATCTTGACTCTATGAGAATTGACTGGATACTATAAGATACTGGTCACATATTTGTGCCCCCCAAGTGGGACAGCCTAGGGTTCAGATCCTCACCATTTAACTAGCAGATGGCTTGGGGAAGTTATTTTAATATTTTAAGCCTTGGTTTCTTTATCTGTTAAATGGAGAAAATAACAGTGTTTACATCCTAAGGTTGTTGTGAGGAGTAACTAAATCATTTATGTAGCCTAATCCAGCTCTCGCCCCAGAATGTGTGCAGTGAGAACAAGCTATTTTTACTATGGACTTTCCTTTAGCAGACTCTTGGTCATCATTTTTATCAGGTTACCATTCATTTAATAGTTCCTGTGTCAGAAACTGTGCTAGGCTCTATATCTAGAGATGAATAAGATGAACTTGCAAAGGACTTCAAAGATGTATAAGCCAAGCTGCTGCACCCAAGCGGTTTGGAAGCGACTGGGGGAGATTTATAACCCAACTGTCAAGCCCGTGTGTGAAATGTTACAACTCAAAAATGGTCTCAGTGCCTGGGGAGTCTAAGAGGGTGTGTTATGATGAGCAGAGGAAGGATGGTACTCTGGGTGGAGGGAATACCAAGCAAAGAGAAACAGTCAAAAAGGGCAGGGTGGACAAAGAAAAGGGATCAGAGTTTCTTTTGTGCACAATGGGAGACAACTTGTCTGTTCCTTAAGCACACCCAAGAGATCTCTCAGCCCCACGGAGAGAGCAGCTCTCTTTAAATATTTTGAGCTTCTAGAACTCTTGGAGTGCTGCAGGAGATGGTGCTAGAAAGGGTGCCGCCCTGTGCTGCTAGGCTAACCTCCATGTCCCTCCCTCCCTAGGTTTCTCCAAGAGACACGGCAACCATGGCCCTGCTTCTCCTCACCGTGACTGTCCCTCCTGTGCTACCAGCTGCCCTGACCACAGGAATCGTGTATGCACAAAAGAGGCTGAAGAAAAAGAAAATCTTCTGTATTTCCCCACAGAGAATCAATATGTGTGGACAAATAAACCTCGTGTGCTTTGACAAAGTATGATCTAAACTTTCCTGATTGGAGGTTGATTTCAAGGCAGAGCAGAGCTGGGAAAGGCCTCCAAATGAATGCCTGGTTCACTGCTCTCATTTTACATATAGGAACACTGAGGCCAGAGAAGGTCACACAGTGGGCTAGTGGTGAGACCATGCTCTACAAGCCCACTGTACAGAGTCCTAAGGAAGTGGTTTAGCTATATCACATCATAAATTTCTTCCCTATGAAATTTAATATTTTTTGCCCGTATTGGGTTTCAAAACAATCTCTTATTGTAATAACTTCTATGACTGACTGGCTTTTTCAGGCAAAAAAATTTGTGAGGAACATTTCTGTTTCCTGAAATACTTTGTCCTGTGTTTAATTGAAAATATTCCATTTTTCTCCTCTGCTTCTTTTAAGGAAAGGGAGGGAGGGGACAGTGCCTATGTTAATGCACTCAGTCCCTCCTTTCTCCTTTGACCCCCAGGTTATCAGGACTCAGGACTAGAAGAATGTTGTCCTGTAACTGTTTAGGGTTCTGGAGGTAGCAGGGGAGAAGTATGTCCAAATGGGAAGGATTGCTGCTCTGGGACAGGTCTAAAACCTCTTTCTGTGACTCTCCTGTGGGGGGTCCTGTGTCCCTGGAGGGACCTCAGCCTCATCCACCTGCTGTTCAGATCCTGCCCTCTGCTTGGGCAGGCCAATTTAATTGTTGTAACACAGTGGGCCTGGCCGATCCCTCCATGTCTTCACTTTGTATTAGAATAAATTAAGGCTTTGACACTTTTTAATTAACCTACCTTGGCCAAGAGTCCCATTAATAAGAGGGTCCTTGCTCTGGAGAAGCTCGTGACTTAGCTGAGGAAGCAGGTACAATGGAAGTGTAAACCATGATAATGCAGTGAAATGCATGCTCAAAGAGGCATGGAAAAGCGTCCAAGTTAAGTTACCTGCCATGGATGGGAGGTCACCGCTGAGCCGTGGCTTTGGTTGTTAGACAGAATGGGCTCAGAGATGAGCAGTTCAGAAGCACAGGGATGTCATGGCCTGTGGCATGTAGGTGTGGCTACAACAGGGGCTGTGTGGTAGGGAATGTAGCTGGAGAGGAAGAGCCCAATTGCTCAGGGCCTGATGTGTCAAGCTAAGAAGTGGGGCCTTGTGAAGGAGAATGGGAGCCGTACCATTTTTTTTAAAGACGATCAAAGACATTTTTATAGGTGTGTTTTGTTTATTCCATCGAGGGTAATTGGTGAGAAGGAACAAAAGGGAGGTAGGACTGAGACAGGAAGCTATCTAGGGAAGACTGAAGAGATGGGTCATTGTCCTAAGCAAGGAGGGCAAGAATGGAGAGTATAGGACAAACTGGAGAGACACCATGAGTAGACTTGACAAGTCTTGGCTCCACACTGGAAGCAGCTCAGCCCTAAAATTAGTTCCATTCTATTCTGGCTGAGTTTCCTCTGGCAAAGAAAACCCTCAATCACCACTCCTCAAGTTAACCACTAGGGTTAACAGTAGCTTCTTTTAGTTCCACGGCCTTGGAAGTTTTCTGGTAGGGATTCCCATTATTTACCCAGCAGCCTCACTGGTGCCTGTAATATAAGAGGGAGATTTATAAAGTTAGGTTCGTTACATATTTGTCTTTTTCTAAAACTAATTTTTCCAGTTGTTCATTTTACGTCTCATACAAAGCTTTTCCCCTCCACGTCCTCATGTGCTCCTTTGCTAGACCAACTGAGGAACTGCTCCTCGGCACGCTTGGCCAAACCCCAGTGGCATGACAACATGTCATAGTGCAAAAAACACTGGGTTGGGAATCGGCAAAATGAGAAATCAAGAGAAATTTGAACTCCAATGATCTCTCGGTGCCTTTCCAGCTTGTACATTGTAAAACTCTACCAATATGGTGTTGGAATGAAGCACCCCACAATTAATCGAGGTCCCCGTCTACTTTTATTTCCACTTACAAGACATTCACCATGTGCTTCTTATTCCCATATATTTCTAGTTTATGTTGGTCTGTTAGTTCTCTAAAACAGTTCTCTCTTTTCTATTCAGCTCAGCCCAAGCCTGGGCTAGTATTTATGCTAAGAAGTTGGCTTTTTCTGTCTTATTCCTTTTACAACTGTAACTATAATTTAGTTTTCTTTCTGTTCATGGCTAGTTTTATAGTATAAGAATCATTTTCACATAGAGAAATGACACGGTCCCATTTCTGTTTGCTGCCATCTAATCTCTGTTTTCATGTTCAAAATATTGATGTGTAAAAATATAATCTGATCATCAGGGAAACATTTCAGTTTGAATTAAGCTGCTAACTCTTTTTGAAATGGAATAACTCAAGAGGATTTGGAATCTAAACACACAGGTTGGAACCCTCATAAAATGCAGGAGGGAAATGAAGCAAATAAGTTTTTTTCTATTGTTCTTCAAGGAGTAACTCACACAAAGCGTGTTAGCTTTCTGTGAAGCCCAAATAAATTAATGAAACAAAGAATCCTTCATTCCTTAATTGGAAGTCCAGTATGGGTTTTGTCTTTCTGCATGCTTTGCAAAATTTATTTAACATTTGTCATCTAGAGGGAGATTCTAGATGGGCCAGATTCTGGTTCTTTCTCTCCAACCTGCAAGCCACTGGACCTTGAGGCTGCTCCTTTAACTTCTAACCTGAGAATGTCCCTTCCCTATTTAGTCGATTGTAAGAATTAGAAGCATTGTAAGCACTTCATCATAAAGCGTTATGCCAATTTAATGTGCTGTAATGAAAGAAATGTCATTTGATAGGAAGCTAGAAAATTCAGTGTCTTATACAGAAATGACTGTAAAAAGAATGATGACAGAGACCTGGGTGTCAGTATTGAAAAGGGATACACCCCAGCACTTGGGAATGTTCTGCTCAGCCTTGACAGCGCTGAAGTAGCGGGAGCCACATGGTTACTCTGACTGGGTGTTGGCCTCTTGCATAAAGACACCGGGGTCTGTAATTAATGGTGGGCTATGAAGCAATAAGCAAATTCAAAGTGCTGTCATAGTACTTAGTTCCATGTTGCTTTCTTTGTTACATTATGTGATAAATACTCTCCCATAATATAGCAAATCAAATCTCCCAACCATTTTCCTCTTGACAATCTAACAATAAAACTCATTCATGGGCATTAATGAGTATTTATTATTAGCACTTCATTTCTCTCTAAATTCTCAAAAAGCCCTTTATCAACATTTCATTATCAATCCGGACAGTCATCACGTCACCCATATTTTAGAAAATTGCTGTGAGCCAGATGGCAGACTATGAACTAATCAGTCTTAAAAAGAAAGAAAAATTCTGAACTCTGCTTTAGAAAGATAGCAGGTGCCAACTATAAAGTCAAACTCGTACTGGTCCTTATTGGATTTCCATTCACTAAATGCTTCTCGTTTAACAACAGCAAGTGCAAAAATAAACACACAAAAGCAAAACACTAACATTTGATTGTAATGATTAGTATCTAGAATCATTTCATTATCGACACAGTCTTTTCAGGAATCATTTGTCACCTGCTGAATTCTTCCTTCAGGTACCCTTCTCTGATTTAAAATTTAATGCTTGCAAGAGTGCCTGAGTGGCTCAGTTGGTTAAGCATCTGACTGGCTCATGTCATGATCTCACAGTTTGAGCCCAGCATCAAGCTCACTGCTGTCAGCACGGAGTCTGCTTTGGATCCTCTGTTTCCCTCTCTCTCTGCCCCCCCCCCCCAACTCAAGACATGCACACATGCTCGCTCTCTCTGTTAAAAATAAACATTAAAAACATATTTTAAAAATAATAAAAAAACAAAATTTAATGCTTACAAACAAGGACTTTGGACAACTAGATCTACTTTAATGTTTTGGGAGGTTGGGTTTTGTTTAAATCATGATATAACCAAAAGTTCTAAATCTTATGCTAATACCAATTCTAACTTCTTCCAGACTGGCACTCTTACGGAAGATGGGCTGGACCTCTGGGGGACTGTCCCTACTGCTGACAACTGGTAAGCACTTCAGTGAAGATGGGATGTGGGATTGGTGTAGCTACCTTGGTTCTATTCAAGTCCGTCCTTCTGGTGTCCCAATTATTCTAACTTGTTAAATTAAATGGGTTCTAAGTTCAGAGTCAGATGGGGAAAATAGGCCTTCAAACTCCACATGAAAAAATAGAACGAACTGGATAAGTAAGAAGCTGAATGAATAAAAAAGAGGAGCAAAGAGTGAAATCATAAGTGTACTTAATTAAAAACCACAAAGATTTGCTGGTGGTTATTGGACTGGGCGGGGTGGGGGGAGGAGTCCAGAAAGGAAGAGTTCCCTCCCTTCCCTCATGTAGCTCACATCTCATGGGATTGAAAGGCACAAATGCATTCATCTTCTACGCATAATACAGTCCATGGAAAGAGCTATGATTAAGGCACGCATATCAGAAGAGAGAAGAAAAAATAATAATGATTGTTTGACATAATACACAGTCTTGGATTTTGGAATAACATAGTGAATAAAAGGTCAAAATTAATTTTGGAAATGAACAGAATGAGGAAAAACGCCTGACAAAGATAGCACTTGAGATAGAATGTTAAAGGGTATAGGGCTACCATTTTTACAGACACAGGTGAAAAGCTGGCCACAGGAGAGGGGAGAACAATCACAGAGATGCTACCCCAGAATGGATAGTGAGGAGAGGGCCCTTGCTCCCCTTCCTCACAGGGCTGAGATCTGCCCTCTCGGTCTAAGTACAAGATGCCTTGACTCTTCAGCTCTAGATATCCCCCCTTGGCTCTAAACAGTGGTTGAGCCTCTGTCATTGAGTCATGCAGGGGCTCTCCAGCACAGTGATGGGGCCAAACACAGCTCTGGCACGAGATAACAGCAGACAGGCAGTGCGATGTTGCAGAAAATACTTGGGTTCAACCCTACTCATGTGGTTCAGCTCCTGGTTGCTCAGATGGCTGGGCCAAGCTTTTGTCCGGGCAGGCACTGCTTTGTCTTCTATTGGCCAGACCAGTGAAAGGGGAATAGGATGCTTAGGGTTTTCACCCCTCCTCTCTTTTCCTTTCCCCAAATGCTCAGGTTTTCGGGGTGTAGAAACCACAGTCTACAATTCTCATTTGGCTATTAGATGGGAAATGAGAATGGTAAACTGTACCAGTCTACCATCATAAAGGAAAATGAGACGCTGGATATCTATGCCAGGAGTTTCTAGAAATAGGGCAAAGGACTGAGTCGTGAGAAATATTTCAGAGTCCAGGTGTGCTTTTCTTTTATTTTAAATTTTTTTAATGTTTATTTTTGAGAGAGAGAGAGAACATGAGTGGGGGAGGAGTGGAGAGAGAGGGAGACAGATTCTGAAGCAGGCTGCAGGTTCTGAGCTTACTGTCACCTTAGGCACTGACCTCAAGTAACCTGACAGAAGTCTCTGTGATTATATCCAGGCACTTAGACTTTATCATACGGGACATGAGGAGCTCTGGAAGGATTTGAACATAAAGGTTAAGCATTATTGAAACTCTGTGTTGGCAAGATTTAAGGGGCAGAGTGTGTAAAATGATTTTGTTGAAGACTTTCATTTCTTAATCATCTTCTCTCCCAGTTTTCAGGAAGTGAATAGCTTTGCCTCAGGCAAGGCTTTGCCATGGGGCCCGCTGTGTGCTGCCATGGCCAGCTGCCACTCTCTGATCCTTCTCAATGGGACCATCCAAGGAGACCCACTGGACCTCAAAATGTTTGAGGGCACTGCCTGGGTAAGATGATAGTTTCTTGTTTTGGCTAAATGAGAAAAACTTGAAGAAATCCTTACTGAAAGTGGAAAAGTTTTCTAACTTTGGTTGAAGCTCAGAGAAGATTTGTAACAACGTTGAAGGAAGGTTCGACTCTACCTGAATTTCCCAGTATCTGCTCCCAAGAACTCTGTTAATGAGTGCAGCTTGAAATAAGGTTCTGTGAGCAAATCGTTTGGGAACCTGCTGTTTTAAGAAAGTAAAATTGATTTCTTGACTACCAGATTTCTTTAGTATACTGTGGTGCATTGTGAATATTCAAGAAGGAATAGGATAAGCAGCATTTACCAAACCTTCTTGACCACAAAACCTTGACAGGCCAAAAACATGGTACATTCTCTGTAACACTCACAGAGAAACAGTGGTCTAAAGCAGTGCTATTCAGTATAGTAGCCACTAGCCGGCGACATGTGGTTATCGAGTACTTAAAATTTGGCTATGCAACCAAGGACTGAATTTTCAATTTTATTCACTTTAATCAATTTAAATATAAATGGCCACAGGTGGCTGGTAGCTACTGTATTAGACAGTATAGGTCTAGATACTAGCCTGAAGGTTTCCCAGTCCAACTGGATCAATTTTTTGAGCTGAGTGTGAACAGTTGAAGGGTATAAACCCATTCTCGTGGCTGTCATGACATGGTGAGCAGACCTCTCGACCCCATCACTTTCTAGCTGTGTGACCCCAAATCCAGAACCAAGATTCTGAGTCTGTTACCTCAGGTGTGCATTGGTGATAATAATGCCTCACTCACCGACTTGTGGTAAGCACTGATCCTATGAGCCTACAGGGTCTGCTTGCATTGTAAAGTGCCCACCAAGTGAAAAGCATTCATTCATTCAGGCAGTCACTATTTAGTTAATTACGTTACTCTGCTCTCCAAAAACCCAAACCAAAACAAAACACGTTTTCAAGCTACTGACAATGATATCTTAACTACAGGGCAGCATTTAAACAGAATGTTAAAGGAATGAAAACACATGACTGCAGGGACATGAAATACACCTCACAAAAAGGCAAATTTATAGATGTATAGATTTATAGTGGGGGGAGGGGCACCTGAGTGGCTCAGTGGGTTACGTGTCCGATTCTTGGTTTTGACTCAGGTCATGAACTCACGGGTTCATGAGTTCAAGCCCCGACTTGGGCTCTCCACTGGCAGTGTGGAGCCTGCTTGGGATTCCCTCTCCCTCTCTCTCTCCGCCCCTCCCCCCCCACACTGTTTCTATCTAAAAATAAGTAAACTTATAAAAAAAATTTTTAAAAAGTGTGTACTGGCAAAAATGTAGCTTTCTAGAAGCCAAAATAATAAAAGAGGAAACCTGGTAAACATGGAAAGTTTTGATAGCAGCAAGTTAAAATTTAAGCATTTGCTGTGGAGAAATCTTCTACTTAAACACAAAGGGATAATCACTTTCCTGGATCTTAACGGAGAGGAATCAGTGTAATTATTACACATTGTCCTCACCGGCATCCTTCGCGTAGACACAATGATGAGCTGCTTAGGGTCATTCTTACTATATGTGACTTTGATCATGGTTCTGACGGTGGCTCTTCTCCATCGAGGGGTGTTGGTCTATTTGTACACATGACATACAAGTTGGGGTCTTGTGCAGGAACATAAATCGCTAGGATTAGCTCTGTAAGAACTGTCTTTAAGAGCAGTGGTATCCACCCCAAGCAAAGTATGGAAGTGCAAAGTGGTTTGCAGAATTTAAAACTAGGTGAGAAACTTTCAGTCTAGAATTAAATATCCTTTGGTGGATAGGAAACTGTCATGAAACATAAGGAGGAGGGAAAATATCCTTGTAGACTCCAATAATTTTAGTGCTACAAGGGATGTCAGAATATTTTTCAGAAGAAATTTGGGATCTGGAGAAATGGAGGCATTGTCCCCAACGTTAAACAGGTAAGTGATGGAGCAGAGGCCAAATGTTGTCTCCTATTTTCTGATTTGTATATCTGACTGCCTTTCCTATATTTTAGGTTAATATTGGTTTCTCAAATGGTGTAACTTATACTGTTGCAACCTCCAAAGAATGCAAACTGTTTTCAAATATGCTTTCTAATTTGCCAGCAGCTAACTTGTTAACTCTCTAGCTAACCAATTAGGCTAGTAACGTAGATACAGAATAAGAATTAATCCCAGGTTTATCTCAAGACCCAATCCTAACTCAACTGAGGGCTAATGTGCTCAGCTATATTAAATTCTCATCCAATTGCTAGTCATACCATTCAGGAAGAGCCATTGGCTTGTAGCCGGCATTTCTTCCATCAATTACCACTTAAACTGTAGTCACAATATTTCTGGCTTTTTGACATTCTCCAAGGTCCTTAATAACACAACAGAAATTTGACAATGATGGTATTCAGATAATTAGCCTACAAGAGAAAATATGTGGAAGGGGCTTTGAAAAGTTTCAAGTGCTATGCAAATGAGAGGTATTTCTTTCTTACTATTTTGCTCTAAGGAATCTTATGAATGTTTTCATTTTGAAACAGATAATGGAAGATTGTGATGCAGACTACTGCACATTTGGGATGCCAGGTTCACACATAATAATAAAGCCAGGACCGAAAGCCAGTTGGGTATGACTTGCTTTTTCAAATCAGACAGCTCTTTCTCCTTGAAACGAACAGTGTCCATAGTTGGTTTGCTCGTCCCTTCATTCCTGAATATTTTTAAATTTATTCATGAACCTGTCTTATGCTAGAGCACTGCGCTAGGTGCTAAGGGATAGAGTGATTTCAGAGCTAGATGTGTGGGGCTCTGTGTTGGAGGAGTACAGAGGCTGGTAGAAAAATCCATATAGGTGCAAATCAGTGCAATACCCTGTGCCGACTGCTATAATAAAGGCTGAAGAAAGAGCTGCAGGCGTTCAGAGGTGAGAGTGAATACTATTTATGAGAGAGAAGTGCCACAGAGGAAGGGACCTGTGAACTTGGCCTGGAAGATGATTAGGATTTTTCCAGGCAGTCAAAGGGAAAGGCCTTGCAGAACCAGACAACTTGATGAGGGAATCGCCGTCGAGGCAGACAGAAAAGTATCAATGTTGTGACAAACATACCACTTCGTGATGTCCCTGGGTTCATTGCAGAGCAAGTCCTATTTGTTGGTGTGCATCTGTGAAATTTCACAAGCATCTTAAGCTCCCCTTTGTTGGTGCTGTCTCAGAGTCCCGTGGAAGCCATAGCCATCTTGCGCCAGTTTCCATTTTCCTCAAGCCTGCAGAGGATGTCTGTGGTCGCTCAGGTGGCAGGGGAGGATCACTTCCATGTGTACATGAAGGGTGCCCCGGAGATGCTGGCCAAGTTCTGCAAGTCTGAAACAGGTACTAATTGACCCTGTTCTCTCTTTCAGGAGGTAAAAATGTTTTAGAAGCCCAAACACACAGAGCACACAAGACTAAATGAATGTGGAAGTGATTGTTTTCTCAGTGAGTGAGAAGTGGGCCCAGGAGATCTGATAAGACAGAGGTGATCATTTCAAGGCCGTGAGGCAGAGAGTAAATATCTGGCTTTGATCCATCCAGAAAAGTCCAACCACAATGGGGTATCAGGGAAGGAGATATGAAGCAAACATCAGGAGCCAGAACAGGAAGCTACGTAAGGGTGAGCGAACCAGGAACGTGGGAAGGGAATAATGGGACAGGTCTGGGCCCTGCACTCAGCCTGCAGCTGGGGTGCTCCGCCTGACACCTCTGGGGGCTGGCACCATGTAAGGGCCTCGTGCAGGTCAATGGAAGGAGAATACAGACAAGATAAATCTTTCACACACACACAAAGTAATTAGAGCAAATTAGACGGTATTAGAGCAATGCAATTGATCATTTTCACAGCAATTTCATCTTTCTGGGCCAGATTTTGAGCTGATTTGTATTGTCTCTTTGTCTTACAAACATATGCACTCTCTAAGTGGCAGCCCAGATTTGTAAGGATACTGTTGCATTCAAATGAGTTCATTTGGATAAAATTGGCCTTTTTCTCCTGATTTTCATCTACATTCTCCCTATGATTGCTGATAGCCATCAACTTGTGCACACAATTTTAGATTTGGCAAATGATTGCTTTAACTTCTCCCTCTACTTAGAGCCTTTTTTACCTTAGAAGCGGCCCCTTTTTCTGACTTTGATCTTCCTCAGAACTCCCATGACCTCTAACACTCTATCCCTCTATCACTCTATCCCTCACAGACTGATGGCCTATATTTTGCTATACATTTTTTTTTTCAGTCTCACAGATGCAAGTGAGTATCTTCTTGAAATTTTAACTGGTGATTATTGCCCTTGCTCCCTGGTAAGGGTTTGGGCCTGTCACTTCTCACCTCTCATCCTTCTGGTAGCCCAATTCTTATTTGTCCTGACCTCAGATCTTTGACATATGCTAATAACGTCAGTGATTTCTCCCCCTGTATTTAGGAAATAGAGAGCTAGGAGATGCCTTGATCCCCACCTTCTGGATCATTTTAGAATTACAGGAAGCTTGAGCTGAATGGGGATACTGAGGTCCACACCCTCTCATTCTATGGATGGGAAAATTGAGGAGCCAGAAGAGAGACCTACCAAGCCCAAGGTCAGAGAGCTAGTTGGCAGTAGAGTGGATACTAGAAATCAAGTGTTTTGCTACCTAAGCCACTACACTTCCATTACACTGTTCTTTTTAATGCTCTTCTAGGCATCCTACGAGCCATAAAGATTTCACAAATATTGTAATATTGGTAATGACTACCATGTCAAAATACACAAACGGCATTGTGTCATCTGTCCTCTATAGCAGGGATTGCGAACTTTTTTGCAAAGAGCTAGGTGGAAAATAACTTTGGTTTTGCAGGCCACATGGTGTCTGTCTCAACTGCTCAACCCTGCCATTGTGACCCCAAACCCGACATAGATGATAAACAAATGGACATGGTTGCATTTCAATAAAACTTTATTTACAAAAACAAGCAATGGACCAGATTTGGCCTTTAGTTTGCTGACCCCTGATCCAGAGGATCAGCTGTTTTCATTTTATCCTTGTAGACATAGTCGTGAGGTCTAACCTTATTAAAGCCAGCCAGTGGAGTTGACACCCAGGGGATGACCGGCGCATCCTTGGCATTCATTTCTGTCAGAATAATAAGAGCACCCTAATGAAGTTGTGGCTTTTAGCCAGAGCTGTAGTTTTTCTATTAAAGTATTTTTTTTTTTTTTGGAATTTTAAAACAAAGGTACAGTGGATCCCAGAGTCTTGCTTAGGAGGTGGGCAGTCTTCAGTGTGACCTTACCTTTACCTCTTTCCTCTCACCTGACAGTACCCAAGAATTTCCCACAGGAACTCAGGAAATACACAATACAAGGCTTCCGTGTCATTGCTTTTGCCCATAAAGGCTTGAAGATGAAGAAGCTTTCAGAAGTAGAGAATTTAGCCAGGTAAGGAAGTCAGATATCGACACTAGAGCAGGCTCTGTGTGTGTGAAGTAAATGAATGTTGGAGATGGACAGAAGGACAGCTCCAATCACGAGGAAGCCTCCTGGAGATGGAAAGTCGTCTCATCCAATCTCCTAACTTGGAGCCGGGCAACCGTAAGCCACACTGGGGAAGACTGGTTGGAGGTAGAACAAAGATGGTAGTCCAGATCTCTTGACTCCCAGCTGTCAGTGAGCTATCTCTGCCCGGCAGTCCATCATCCAATCAAAAATAACCAACACTCCTTCAATCTTGGAACATTATGTGGCTGACTGGCTTGGGGGTCCCACGTACAAACGGGTTGAGAAGGAGAGAGTGGGCGCTGTGACACACTGACCTCCAGTATGCTTTAAACCTGGTTTCAGACCTGGAGATGTAGTGAGTCTAAGTTGAGTTATATGAAATAGGATTCAGTATTCTTAATTACATTAATGGATAAGATGTCCTCTTGAGAGTATAATCTGCAGATTCTTTTCTCTTTTAATGTTTCTCAGTTTTTAAAGGTTATTTTTGAATTGTCTAAGACAAAGGAGTAGTGAAATACTGCGGAACATTGAATAACAAACTATGCATTATCTTCGATGTAGTGTTGCTGATAGAGAAACCCTCACTTATATACAATTAGCACCTTCACATAAGATGTGGATATCCTTGGTTCAATGTTACTGTTTACAAGCTATGTCCATGTGTTCTAATAGAATCTTTGTCCCTTCCTTGCACTGTGTCTATTTCCCTCGTCTCTCAAGTGTAGGATTGGATGATCTTTAAGGAGCCTTTCAGCCATGACATTTTAATCTTCTAAATAGAATCAGAAAGCTCATTTTGAAATCAATGAAATAAATTATGGCACTCTCAGATTTAACATTAAAGGTGTTAGCTATTCTTGAGCAAGCACGAAGACCCATAACACACAGGATTTTGTAATTTCTCAAGGCAAAAATTTTAATAACAAAATCTAAGGTTATGTGTGAAGAAAAAATTCATGTAGTTTGACAAGGAATATTGCCACCACCCAGCTGCCACACACTAATGTAGCTGTGATGTTCTCATTTAAAAGTCACTGATGAGTAGACATTATTATAAATATAACAGATTAAGAAAGTGATGATCGAATGTGCTAGATTTCCAATCATCTCAGATTTTCCCAGAGAATATCAGGATCCTATTATGCTTCTTAAAATTTCGCTACTATTTTCAAACAGAGTAAGGGAAAAGTGTTCTCAGTTTTTTTTTAGAATCAAATTATATTTCGCAAAGTTTTCGAATCAGAAAGATCAAAAACTTCTTTAAAAACTGGTGTGTCATAAAAGGGAAGTAGAAGAGTTTCTTTCTGTCTCTCTCTCTCTCTCTCTTTTTTTTTTTTTTTTTGGAAAAAATAAAACACCCACACTAACAAACAGAAGAAATACTTTGTCAAAATTCTCCCTTTCATTGGTTTAGCAAATTTCTATTGAGTTTGAGGGTGCACGAGATACTCTTTAAGGCACTGAAGATTCTGAAGTGAGACAATCTTTGCCCTCAGAAGCTTATATCCTAATTGGGAAAGATAAATAATGATACCATTTTACATGGAGTGATCAGGGAAAGTCCTCTGAAGAGGTGCCATTTGAACAGAGATATGGCATGAGGATATCCAGAAGAAGAGTATTGCAGGCAGTCAGAAGAGTGAGTGCAAGGGCCCTGACACAGGGATTTGCCGGGAATGTTGCAAGGGAGCAAGAGGCCCAAGTGCCTGAATTGGTGGAAAAGGGAAGAGTCCTCAAATAGAGACCAAAACTGGAAGAAACTGGTGGGACGATTCTTTGTTTTAGTTCTAGCTAATGGGAAAATATGAATCCAATGTATAATAGACAGCTATGAAGGTAAATGATAGAAATTTAACACATTCTGTATTTAGGTAGGTCTTTCATAATATTCTCTGAGATCACTGAGGCAGGATTCATATCCGATAATCTGAGTACTCAGCAAGTGCCCAATACAAGGTCTAAAACAGAGTGATTGTTTGGTGAGTGGACTTTTGAATGAAAGATGGAGTAACTTGTTCTGTACTCCAGAGAGAAGTTTCCTCACTGTGTTCCCATCTAAGTTTGAGTAATATTTTTCATCAAGAAATCCAACTCTGCTCTTTCTCTTGAAGAAGGTTTACTGACTGCGTGTTTATTTCTTCTATCTCCCAAGTCCTACCAGCATGATAGAAAAGAAATAACATCAAAGAAAACTAGAAAGGTGATTAAGTGCAGACAGGAGATTTCTACCATTTCTGTAAGATGAAAAATAGGTGGGGGGCGGTGAATGGAGTCTGAATCAGTAGGGATGGAAGAAGTGTGGTCTACGCCATGACAGAGAGAGAGATGGCGAGAGGGAAGTTGCTCCACCCTGTAGAGCCTGACAGGCAGAGACTCAGCTCTATCACGTACTGTGGAAGGTAGACGTGGGACAGGACTGAACATGGGAGATTGTACCCAACAAGGTTAGGTCCCTAGGTCTCCAGCTCCTCCTGCAATCTTAACTCCTCCCTGGGCAGAAAAAGGAACAATGCGAGATTCAGAAAGAGATCTTGGCCCCCCACGTTGACTTTTTAAACAGTCACCTGAGATTTATTCCATTCCTGAGGTGAGTTCCTATAAAATGAGTGTAACCCAGTTAGACTCCAAGCTTCCAATTTCAAATTCTGATAACTTTTTGAAGGCTTAGCTGATATCATATATTTTCTGGAAGTTACAGATGGAGGTTGAAAGGAATGATTCCATATTCAACTGTGACCGTAGTATCCCGTAGACTTACTAAATGCCTAACTAAACTGATTACCAGGTCACAAAAAAGCTCTTTGAAATTAAAAACAAAATATGTGTGATTAACAAAAATTTTAAAAACCAACAGAAGAGTTGGTAGATAAACACATTCTTTTAAAAAATGGAGTTGAAAAATGGAAGAAGTTGCTAAAAGATATAAAAGTGGTTGCCTCTGGGAAGGAGAGGGGGTGAATAGGGGTGGAGACAGGGACTATTGGTTTTCATCATAAGCTTTTGGGTTCTTTTTTATTTTTAAAACATATGCATGCATTACATTGATAAAATTTAGAAAAAGTTTTTTAAGGAAGAAATAAATTCAACCGTCAAGACTCCGTAAATAAGCTTTAATATTTTCTCCTGAATCCCAAGAGAGAAGGTGGAGTCAGACTTGACATTTCTGGGACTTCTCATAATGGAGAATCGCTTGAAAAAAGAAAGCAAGCCAGTCTTGAAGGAACTGCATGAAGCCTGCATCAGGACCGTGATGATTACTGGTGTGTACTTCTGGAGGCCTGACACGTTCAATGTATCCCAGGCGTCAGAAAAAGACCATGTGAGCTAAGTGGGTTCATGTGGCTGAGGCAGAAGGAAAAATACTTAGCTGTCATGTGTTACTGTTCTTTGACTCCTTTTCTTGCGGCACAAGTGCAGCAGCCCCAAGATGACTGTGAGATTTGGTAGCAGAGACCATACTTCATTCTCTTTGTCTAATGCCCCTTCTCCCTACTTGGGCCTGGTCCAGAGTTAATAGGCTCACAGTAAATGTTTAAACACAAGAACGGATATGTGCTCATCAAGAACCCCCGTGAGACGTCTGTGTAAAGTGTGTAAAACTCTACTTAGCTGTCCTTCAGGGCTGTGGGGCAGGCATAGCATATGCTGATCCAGTCCACGCATGGCCCAGCCCTCAGTGTTCTAGTCTCTGTTTGACTGCAACCCAGATCCCCAAAATGGTTGCATGCGATCAGAGTGGGCCCGTGTTATCTTCACCACTTGGGGCTCTCAGTCTTGTGAGGGTTCATCAAAAAGCATGTAACCATTTCCTTATTCATCCTTGCATGTTTTGGAAATATTCAATGTTGAAGACATGATACCATTGTGGCAGGGAGATGCAGACATTGTTTTTGACCACTAGAGACAGACAGGCTTGGGCAAGAGGGACAGACAAATGGTTATCAAATAAGGCCCAAAGTGGGAAATGCCCCACAAAGAGCACCAATATTGGGGTATGCCCACTCAGAGGAGGCAGAGCTCAATTTGAGCTGCTGAGAGATTTACACAGAAAGCAAGCTGACTCTCTTTGTCATCTAGGTGACAACCTTCAAACAGCGATTACTGTGGCAAAGAATTCTGAAATGATTCCTGGAGGAAGCCAAGTGATCCTTGTTGAAGCCAATGAACCAGAAGATTTTGTTCCTGCCTCTGTGACTTGGCAGCTGGTTGAGAACCAGGAGAATGGACCAGAGAAGAATGTGAGCAAATGTTAGAAGGCCCCTTGGTGGCCTGGGCTGATGGCATACAGCCCTGGCCTGGGCAGCCTTCTCTGGGCGTTAGAAGTCACCAAAGTCAAAACCCTTCACAGCTGTAGGTTCTGAAGTTTGCAAAGCATTTAGCATTTCCACTAGCACTTCTCGCCCTGGCTGCATGAAGAAATCACCTGGAAGAGTTTTAAAGCTTCCAGTGCCAAGGTTTTACTGGTGAAATCCAAATCTCTGGGTTGGGAGCTGGCATCAGCCCATGATTCCAATGTGGCTGGGAACTTATGTCCATATTTCCCATTTGAATCTCATAGTTGGCCTATACAGTTGACAAACTGTTCAATTCACAAATGTGAAAACTGAGGTCCAACAAGGTAAACTTGCCCAAGACACACCGCTGGCAAGTTGCAGAGCAGGAAATCAAATTTAGGTCTGTTTGATAGCACCCAGATCCATGGGCATTTACTTGTTTATTTTTTTAAAGACTTTTCAGAAGTACTTTTAAGTTAAAAAAAAATTTTAATGTTTATTTTGTGAGAATGAGAGAGAAACAGATTGCAAGCTGAGGAAGGGCGGAGAGAGAGGAAGACAGAATCTGAAGCAGGCTCCAGGCTCTGAGCTGTCAGCACAGAGTCCGACGCGGGGCTCAAACTCACTAACTGTGAGATCATGACCTGAGCTGAAGTTGGACGCTTAACCCACTGAGCCACCCAGGAGCCCCCAGATCCATGGCCATTTAGATTGTGCTGTGTTCGTGACGTTAAGTTAGCAAGTGTCAAGCTTTTCGAGATAGCAAGTTTCCTGTGCTTTTGTGAAAAAAATGGGCTGCAGCCTGACATTCCATCATTAAATGTGGCACATCTGCCTGTCTGAATTCCAGATGGTCCTCCAGGTGATAAATTACAAAAATGCTCCCTTCCTTCAGGCTGACCAGCCCTTTGGATTGTTAAATGTAGAGTAGACCTCGTACAGTATACAAACTGCACAACTGTACAGTGACCCTACCCCTACTTGGCTCAAACCCCATCATATTGGCTGTAAAAGATGACAGTTCTATCTGTACTTTCAGCAGATTTCTGGTGCTTTATATCCTTGCAAACTCGCTTGCTTCTGTGTCAGTGCATGTTGCCTCCATTTCACTGTGTGATAAAAATCAGGTCTTCACTAATTTTTAACAGTCCACTCACACTACCCACTCACTAATTTAATACCTTTACTGAAGTTTTGGCCATCGCTGGGTAGTCTGGTTCCCTCCCACCACACTTTCCCTATCCAACTTTCTATTGAAAGCAGAAGGAATTCTTTCCTTGCCTCATGTGGAATGCTTTAAGCATATTTTTGTTGGCTATTTTGCAGTTGGGAGAAGGGGCGTGGAAAGAGAGGGGTGTATCTCCTTGCCTCCCAATTCAGAATATCAAGATGAATCCCTCTAGTGAAAAGAATGTTCTCACCTTCTATGCTATTTGAACTCAGAGTTCTACACTAATGTAAGGACCCCTGAGAAATGTTGCATGAAAAAGCATGATCAGCTGTCAACACTGTGAGTGCATGTGCGTTCATCGGGTGCTCTCTCTTGGGGCTGAGCCAGGTAGAGCTAGATTGCAGTGATGGGAGCACATTGACAAGTGGAGGGCAGGAGAGAAAGAGCCGGTGCAATGGAACATAGGGCATGGAAGAGGAGTGGAACACCATGAAGGAACATGTTGCCTGTTGAGGTGGGGAGAAGGCAGGTGCTATAAGGAGCTAGGCTCTGAAGAAAGAGTCTGCCTATTTTACAAGGAAGAAATTGGAGAATGATTGGTGAGTGAATGACTGGTAAAAGATCTTAGGAAATAAAAGCATGAAGAGGAGAGGAAAGAGGAGGGAAGAATGTTTTCTACTCTTCCTTGGAATCACTAACGGGTACCTCGGAAGGATTTCCTCAGCAGACTGACATACATGTATTAACTCCTAGGACATGATCCTGAGCATTGTGTTGTCAATGTCTCATATGTTCATATAATTTGGGAAGGACATTTTGAGTGTCTTCTTCATCGGAGTCTAGGTTCCATGGACAAATTGCACATTATGCATTTGCTGGCATTACACTATTGCATAACTTGAATACACTTCCTTCCATAAAACATAGGAAAGCAGAGACATTCTTTAAGAGCCCATGTGGAAACAATGCCCTTTTGAATTTAGGAAACCTGCGTTAACATTGGGAACAGTTCGGTGCCTGATGGAGCAAGAGGGAGCTGTTATCATTTTGCAATGAGTGGGAAATCCTACCAAGTGATATTTCAGCATTTCAACAGCTTGCTTCCAAAAGTAAGTACTGGTGAAATGAAGTGTTTTGTTTTGCTCTCAAATTATTGAGGCAAAAAAAAAAAAAAAAAAAAAAAAAGAAGAGAATAGTGAAGGTGATGATCAGTGAGGTTGTCTCAGATTTGGGGAATAAACACCCCCAAAAGTGCTCCTTCAGAAGTTCCCCAGCCCTACCTGATCCTGCACATGCACATAACCCCCTCTTCAGAGTCTGAGCTCTGGTACAGCTCTTCACCCCCCCATGGCCAGCCCAATCCCAGTCTCCCTCCTCCTTTCCCTCCCCAGCAGGGAGGACCTCCAAATAGTTCCAAATGTGCTGCCTGTTTTGTGGGTCAGCCTCTCTCTGAAAGCCACCAACTCATGTCAGGTTGAGCTCTATTCCCCTTCCTGTCTGGATTCTTAAATTACAGCAGCAGGAAACAAAGACCCCGTGGTTTATTTTCAAAATCATTTGTTATCTTGTCCTCTGTGTGTCTATTTAAAAATAGTGCTGTGCAGGGTTGTGCTGTCAGTGTGAAGGAGATAAGTGGAGCACAAGCTGAGGGCAAGCAACCATCTGTTAGCAGTTTCCTGAAAATTCTGTCACCTTAACAGACAAGACCATTGAATCTAGACCCCAGAGGCTTCTAGAAAGCTCTAGTGCAGTACCTAATTGAGGAGATGGGGAAGCTGAGACTCAGAGAGTTGAGGTCCCTTGTCTAAGCTTTGCCCAGCTAGTGGGACCAGAGCTGAGAATGAAACGTTGGTCTCCACTCCTCACCTATCACTTTTCCTCTATCTATGCTGCAATTGTGGTGATAGTGTTTAGTAGAAAGAACTGTATTTCCTTAAGCATTTTTGTCCCATATACTCTGCTGCTTTTCAGCTATTATTATTAACTAGAGCTTATCCCATCTCAGAAAAATGGCCAGGAAAAAAGTCATAAAGTTGTGATGGGAGATGAAAGTGAAACTTAAATATTAAAGCATTGAGTCCCCTTTCTCCCTGTCCTGACATTTGGGCTAACCACACACCACCTATTGCTATATTCAAAGAGTGGCTGAGAATGACTTTCAGGGCTGTTCTTTTTTTAAAAAAGTGTCCTTGGGGGCTCCTGGGTGGCTCAGGTGGTTAAGTGTCCAACTCTTGATTTGGGTTTAGGTCATGATCTCGTGGTTCATAAGATCGAGTCCCATGGTGGGTCCATGCTCACAGCAGAGAGCCTGCTTGGGATTATCTTTCTCTCTCTCTCTCTCTCGCTCTCTCTTCCCTCTCTGCCCCTCCCCTGCTCTCTCTCTGTCCCTTTCTCTCTAAATAAATAAACAAACTTTAAAAATAAAAAAAAAGTGTTCTTCATCCTAATCTTATTGCAGTAGTTGTTTTTCTCTTTAGATCCTGCTGAATGGAACCATTTTTGCAAGAATGTCTCCTGGGCAGAAATCTAGTCTTATTGAAGAATTTCAGAAATTAAAGTAGGTATTATTGCACGAAAGGAGAGTGTATTCATTATCTATTGCTGCGTAACAAATTAGCCCCACATTTAGTGGCTTAGAATAACACCACTTATTATTTTACATTCCAACGGGTCAGAGAGCCAGGTGTGCTGAGCTGAGTCTTCCGGCTCAGGCCTCTCACAAGGCTGAAGCTGCGTGTTAGGCAGGACTGCAGCTACCTCAGTGCTGGAGGAGGAGGTACCCGCCACCGACCTCCCTCACGTGCTGTTGGCAGGATTTAGTTCCCTGTAGCTGTTGGACAGAAGCCACCCTCTGCTCCTTGCTACATGGATCATTTCATAAGGCAGCTCATAGTGTGGTAGCTAGCATCCACAAGAGTGATCAAAAGAGAGAAGGAGAGAGATCACCATTTTTTATATCTTCATCTCAGAAGAGACATCGCATCACTTTTGCTGTATTCTCTAATACAGCACTAATACTCTAATACAGCACAGTATTCTCTAATAAGAGGCACTTCACTGAGTCTAGCCCACACCCAGGGAAGGGCTTTATATAACGTCTTGAACACCAGGAGATGGCAATCATAGAGCCATTTGGAAGCTGCCTACCCCATACAGCATTCCTTCTGTGGCCCATACAGCATAACTTAAAGGAAGATCCTCTGCTTGGATGTGGGGAATAGAAAAAATAGGGGCTTATATATCTCAGAATGAGAAAAATGAGGAAGTGTGTGAGTCATCCCTTGGAATTATTTGAGGTTGGTCCATTAGAAGATATGTGAATGATTCCAGGACCAGTAGGAAAGAGGTGGAATGATAGTCTCACTATATCTGGCCCTGGCCATGGTTTGGGTATGGAGGCCAAAGTAAAAAAAAAAAAAAAAAAAAAAAAAAAGTCCTTTTTTTTTTATCTCCTTCAAAATATAGATAACCATGTACATCAGAGTGAAATGGTTCTTCTTGAGACCAGAACTACCTATAATTTTCTGGGAATGTTATAATTTCTGAGCTACATATTTCCAGAAAGTGAAATGGAAAGAGAGTAGTGAAACTTCATATAATTACTGACAAGTAGTAGCTAAAATCAGGAGACTGCCTTTCACTATTATTTTGTGTTGCCAAAACATTCTTTGGGAAGTTTTAAAGAGAATGCCTGTCAACTCCCATAATGCCTTGAGGCTGGGTTAGTAGCCAGTGTTTAAGTGACTATTTTACTTACATGGTCATTACCCATCTCAAATGCCTAAGAAATTTTGCCAATTTATATGCTTACTTTTGAAAAGCTATATTCCCTTAAAGAAAAATCAGTTCAGGAAAATATGCTGTCTCGGAATGAACTGTCTTCTCGATTTCCCCATCTTATTCCTCCTGACTTTATCACTGACAATGCACATAAGGTTGTCTGAGTTGTCTTCTGAATTCAGGGAGCACTTGAAGATGTAAGATTCTTTGTGTGATATAGAGACTAAATATGTGATTTGAGCCTGAAGAAAAGGACCCACTTCAGCAAATGTACACAGTCATGACATGCGTGTGAGCCCATGAAATGTTTATAAGAATATTTTCGTATATACCTGCCAAATATTGGGTTGAATCTTATGAGTTTGTTTGTTTTTGACCATTTTTGACTTATAAAAATGACCATCTCTTATGTGTCAGTTAATCATAAGGAAACTGTCCAAGAACTTTATTTTTTGCCTGTATTGGTTTTGTTATTACTCTTCTATTCATGCTGTGGTGTTTGCACACCAAACTGGTAGAGATTAGGAGCATATGCTCTCATATCACTCCAGAATGCCTCAAGATTATGTGTATATGCTTTTGGTTCTTTCTGTTCAACCATTTCCCAAAGGTTTCTCATCCTAGTGTCTAAACTTCCAGTGGCATCAGCCACCAAAAAACACAGATGGATCAGGTTATTCGGTGCATCAGGTGTGGGAAGTGCTGTGATTATGGCTGCACACGCTTAAGCTTAGCCCTGATGGATACAATCACCCAGGACTTGTTTAGAAATGTGTAATCTTCTTGGTGGCCGTCCTTGGCAAAATCACTGTCATTTCCACATGGTGGAAACAACTTAAATACAACACCCTTATTCCTCTGGGGATATTGCTGTCCAAGTCGTTTGCCATGAGCCTGATGCCACGTGTGTTCAACACACACACATACATCACGTGTGAGTTGGTTGTGATGAAAATTACCCAAGAGAGGCGTTAAGGCATTAATGTTTTTTATCCGTCCCCTGCAGTTACTACGTGGGCATGTGCGGAGATGGAGCTAATGACTGTGGGGTGAGTAGAACACATGAGTGGTAAAGGCCGAGTGAAGGAAACGTTTGAAACTGATGGTTTAAAGTGTTGAATTATGTATAAAATCATGTATGCATAACATATCAGTGAAATCGCAGACCAAACTATGTGGCTATTACAAACTATAGAGAGGCCTAAATTAAATAATTCTCAGCAGATGCCTTCCCATACACAAGAGAAAGCAGTACGTGTTTTAGACTCTGAGTGTTGAAGATATGGTTGAAATAATAGCCCACCTTGAAGATTTATGTGCGTAAGCAAATATTTTCAGTACAAAATCTTCAGCACAAAACTGAACGGGATTGCTTTGTATTTCCAAAGCCTACTAGATCCTTAGGATCTGGGTAGTTGTG
The DNA here is from genome assembly GCF_024362965.1 of Panthera pardus. Classification (NCBI taxonomy): domain Eukaryota; kingdom Metazoa; phylum Chordata; class Mammalia; order Carnivora; family Felidae; genus Panthera; species Panthera pardus. The sequence goes on from NW_026526774.1 coordinate 142,326, forward strand.
CTCCTCTCTTTTTAAATATTTTCGTCTAAGTTCTGTGAAAAATTGTGTTCACGCTTAGAGATCTATTATGAATTTTTCTACCTTATGCTTCACGAGAAGACGCTCGTTGTTAGTCTACGCTTCAAAACCTAAAATGAGTTACCCATTCCCATAATTATGTAGAAATTAGAACAAAACAAATCATGCTAAAAAAGGACATAGTCTCTGCCCCCCTAAAATTCATTATCTAGTGGTGGAAAGAATCATGCATAATATTAACCCAAACAGGGGCCCCTGGGTGGCTCGGTTGGTTAAGCATCCGACTTCGGCTCAGGTCATGCTCTTGCAGCTCGTGAGTTCGAGCCCTGTGTCAGGCTCTGTACTAACAGCTCAGAGCCTGGAGCCTGCTTTGGATTCTATGTCTCCCTCTCTCTCTGCCTTTCTTCCGCTCATGCTCTGTCTCCCTCAAAAATAAATAAACATTAAAAATTATATATTAACCCAAGCATAAAACAGATGATCTTAAAATATGTAATAGAGATACAAAATACTAAGAGAGAATAGAGGGAGAAGGAACTATTCTAATGTGTATTGAACATGAATTTAGTATGTGCCAGCCACGGTAAACAGATGCTTTGCGGTTCTACAGAACTACAGAACTACGAAATCTCATTTTATGCTCATACAATTCTTATGGGATTAAAAAATTGACTCTGGCCTGCTTATTGGCCACTGTCTGCTCTACGCTCTCTCTGGGCCATTTCGAGTCTTGTGACAATGATTTAGCCTTTATTTTAGTGAGGCAACACAGGTCCTAGAAGGATGTGTGATAAGTACGATTCGGTCCCTGTCTCCAGTGAAGATGCTGTGAGCCCCGTACTTTGTCCCAACAGTTAACTGGTTGGCTATATCAGGCAGCCCAGGGAAAGGTGGGGATTTGATCTCTTTTCCTATCGTTCGTGAAGATGGTCTGCTGAGTGTAAGAACTGTTGATGAGGAAGACCCCCACACATACCCATCCAAATGCTATCACCTTTTCAGTTGACTTCTTGAATTATTCCTTCCTTTTGCTTATCACATCTACATCCGCACAAGCAATGCACACACATGCATATGAACGCACGCACCACTCTTTTGCCCCAGGAGCATCGTTTAGCTGGCGCCTCTTTGGTTGGTGACTTTCTGGATCTGGAGGGGGATAGTACTCCATGTGGAGGGACAGCGTAAACAGACACCCAGGGCTGGAAGGTTACAGGGTTATAAACTCAATAATGTGAAGAATAGCTCATGGTGTTCAAATAGAACATGGCCCGAGGAGTCATGGGTGTAACGTGGATTTATCCTTCTAGGCTTTGAAAATGGCTCATGCGGGCATTTCGCTGTCAGAGCAGGAGGCATCTGTGGCCTCCCCTTTCACCTCGAAAATAGCCAACATCGCGTGTGTGCCTCATCTCATCAGGTAAGCCACTAGTTCCCTTCCACCCTCATGACCGACGGGCTCATTGTCTGGCTCTGTACAGAATTCAACCACAATTTAAAGTGATAAATGTCACACAGAGGTATGGGTACAGTGCTATCCGAGCACCAGTTAAGGGGCCATTTGTGCTGCTTGGGAATGCTGGTAAAAACCACAAAAAGTGACCTTTGCCGAGGCTGAAAGGATGAAAGGCTATATTGTATGGACAGTTGAAAGGTAGAGTTGATATTTAAAAACTGATTGCATTTCTTACTTCTCTCCCTTATCTTGTATGTTGGGTGCTTACTGGAACCTTCCTCCTGGGGATTGGGAAGGGTGAGGCAGCACAAAGAAAACACTCCATCACATAGCCTCCCCAGATAATGTTATCTCTCCAAGATACCAATCAGCAAATATCCAAAATGATCGCAAGACTTTTATAATCGAGGGAAGGGGAAGGAATTAAAGACCATTTATTTTGTCAAGATAGCTCCCTCACCTCCATTCTGCTCTCATTACTGATTTTCGTCTCTACTCATAGTTTAAACGTAGTTAAGAATAAAATGTTAGGTTTTATATTTTGTTCACAAATCGTACTCTTCTGTTGCTCCCTATAACACTGTGGGGTAACTTTAGGCCATCTTCACAGCCAGTGGTTTGAAAGACATCCCTGAAACTTGAAGTTTATTCCAAAGGGATGAACATGAAGTTCTCCAGCATGTCCCCTGGTGCATCTGTGCATCTGAATGGGCACCTACTAGCAGGAGTTACTCACCTAAAGGTGCTAGGCTTGAAATTCTATGCCCGTGTCTGGTTGCATAGCAAATAGCTTGACACATCTCTCTGATCTCGGGGTGCCTGTCCCTGTGTCCTTCCACACCCTCAAACATCAGCAGCTCTTCTGCCTCCAGAGCAGGAGACTCCTCTTCCTAACTCCCATGTTCTCTGCTTCTGAGAACTATCTGGTCCTTAGAGCCCTCAGAACTTCAGAGAAATCTGAACTCTCTCCTTTCTTCATCCATAGCCAAGCAGGCATTATGTTTTACTGGATTGTCTTTGGGAGACTGTCTCCAAGTCCTCTCCTTACTCTCTACTGCCTTAAATTTGGTTCCTAGCCAGTGACTACGAAATGAGAGTGCCCAGGACCCTGTCCCTATGTCAATACAACTCATGGAGCTTTTTAAAATATTGTGCTTGGAAATATGGCGGATAAAGGATGAGACAGATTTTGTCCTGGAAGACTCATGTTCCAGTAAAGGTACAGAGAGATAGAAATATAATCACAAAACAGAGAATCATCTGCCTGATCAGTGAGAAGTGCTCAACAAATTAGTTTTAAAAAAATTAATGCTCAAACAATATGGTAATTGTTCCAGTAGTTCCAATTGGTAACTCAAGCCAGGAGGGAAGGTTTCAGGAGGGGAATTGGGACTTGAAGGATGGATAGGAAGTACGTAAACAGGAAGGAGGTGGGAGAACATTCCAAGTGGGAGAAGTGGAGAGCCACATTTAGAAATGGGATTTTAACTGGAGAGTGTAGAGCCCAATAGCCCAGGCTTCTCAAGCCTCCTTAAGCCTCCTGTTGGGAGGCTTCTCAGGTGGGAGTTATGGAGGGTAAGCTGGAGCAACAGGTGTGGAGGGAGTTTAAACTCTTGGATGGTTGCACAAGTGCCTATTTGATCCATCTGAGAAGCAGTGCAATTTGAATTTCAGATGCTGCCTCACACACATGGCCCAATTCATTTGTGAATGGAATGCAGTGTTTTAAGATACACGTCATGGTGTAAAATTTCTCTAGTGGCAGATGGTTTAGTAAGACTCAAGGTGGAAGCTCTTTGCTTTTTTATTTCCTAGATTCATAAAAATTAGATATGGTTCAGCTCTGTTAGGCTTTTACCCTTGCTATCCTTGATGTATGCTTATTTCTGAGAAAACATCCTCCAGAGGGGCAGCGAGGTACTGTTTTAAATGCATAGGTCCACAGGTTTTCATTTGTATCTTTTGAAACATGACTGACTTGTTGCTAGAGTGGAAGCCTTTTAGGATAAGGACTGCACCTTATTCATTTCTGTATTATTGTGCCCAGCACTAAGCTGGACACAACAGAGCACTGGATGAATGTTTGTAGGCTGCATAAATAAATGAATTGGCTTCTTAAAATTCATAATTATAGGAGTAATTTTGGAGACCCATAGTTTATTTAGAATGGCTTCTTGAGCCCTTCACAAAAGGAGAAAAAGGATGAAACCACCAAGTTTATGTCAGAAAACGGTCTAGGCTTCACATGCCTGCCCCACTCTCAGCTTGTCTGCTGCTGCACCCTCTGTGCTGAAAACAAATGTTAGTGCCTCACAGCCTGGTGGAGAACATCTGCCCAACGCATCCTGGCCCATCCCTCCCAAACATTCTCATCCTGCCTGAGCCCAGGTGGTTATTTGTCTTTTAAGGTTTTCCTTCTTGAGTCCCCATTTCATTGACAAAGTCTTCAAGTAGCACTAATGCCCATGTCAATGTGGGGGGGGGGGGTGGTGGTGGTGGTGATATGGGCTGCCCCCCATGTGAATTCGCTTCTGCTTTGATGAGAGCAGGCTGCAGGAGGGGTTGTTTGCCAAGTTCACCATCCCTCCATCACATGTTCCTGCCTCGTGTTGCTGTCTTCTTTGGCCTGTCATAACCCACCACCACACCAAGCCTCAGTTAAGGGAATAGCAGCCAAACAGGATTTTTCAAGGCGGGGTGGATATTTACTTCTTAACCTGCGGTTTTTACTGTTGTCTTTGTGTCTTTTGAAGGGCACACCAGCTCAGATTATTACCATGGGTTCTCCCTGGAGTATGGAAACCAACAAAACCCAATTCATCTCACATATTGGAGGCACACCCACACTTCCTAACATGTAAAAGCACCTGTCCTTTAGCTTAATGTCTCCACAGGACTCCAAAACATACACACTTCAGTTCTCAGAAGCCTGTTGTTAGGATGTAAAGAGTCACAGCTGAGTCAATGCTTGACATTTTGTATCTCATCATAATGTCATGTGTTTCTACTATATGTGTTAATCTTTTTAATTCACTGAAAATAAAGACTGTGCCTGATTCATTTATATCCTCCATGACTCTTAGCACAATGCTGGTACCTTATAAGCCCTAAATAAAAGTGAGTCAATGAGTGAGGTCATGATAGAAGCTGAAAATGAATGAACAGATGAGTGTTTCAACAAATAATTGAGACGATGAATCATTGATTAAGTGAATGTATATTAACAAGCTATTAAATTTGAACTCCCTTTGAAATATAAAAGACTGGGAGATGTATATTATGCATAACCAGTTATTTTTATCTTTTCTTAAACAGAGAAGGCCGAGCTGCTCTGGTTTCATCCTTTGGGGTATTTAAATACTTGACCATGTACGGCATAATCCAACTTATTGGTACATCACTGCTCTATTGGGTATGAACCAAAATAATTTCTTCCCAGTTTTAATTGCATTTACATACTTGGTTTGTTCTTGGGGGTGTGGCTCCTACACAGGATTTAATGTTTTATAAATAAATGACATTTCTCAAAACAGATGTCTGCAAACTTTGGAACTTGACATAACTGCACATACAGCATGGAGCTAGAAATAAGTAGCTAGAGATCAGTTTTCTAGCAGTGCTGTTTTCTTCTAGATAACCTAAGATACTTGACCTCTTCAAGCATTTAGTTCTCCACTTGGAGTATGAAGAGAACTTCAGAACAGCGTAAATACAACTCAACAAGAAGTCGGTCTCCAACTATGGGCAAAAGACTAAGAAGAGATAAAAAGAAAGAGAAGTTCTGGAATTTGACCTTGAAGGGCTCAAAAACTAGGAAAACTCACATACTGGAGCTTTACTTCTGAACTCGCCCAGAAGTTAGACACATAGACATGTCATTAGTAAAGGATTAGCATTTAAAAATTTAAAAAAAAAAGACTTTTGCAATTAAATGATAAAAATAATCACTTACAAATTAAATAGCTATATGGAAGGGATATGTATAAGTTGAAAATCTTCATTATTTCAGTCATAACTTGCTCTAGAGTAAAATGATCCAACAGACTCAGGGAGTGCTTCAGAGAGCATTTATTACTATACTGCTTTCCTGGGACATTTGAGACATGAATGAGGACCACAGGTCTCTAGCATCTGGTGGGCTATTAAGCACAAGAATCACACACAGAGGGCTAAGGGGCAACCAGGTGGGTAGAAACAGAAACTGGACTGGGAGTCAGAAAACCTAGATTCAAATTCTGCCTTTATCACTAAGAACATACTAGATCTTGCCCTTGACCAAGCCTTTATATGCCTCTGGGAGGTCAGGCTGGCAGATCCCCATAGTTCTATGAAAACTGCTTCCGGAACAAATACTGAAGCTGCCTGTGAAAATTCCTCCCTGTTTCGTGTCACCCTGCCTATATATAACTGCACCATTCTGAGGGGGAAAGAAGAGGAAGGATGTGAGAAAGAAATGTAAAGAGGACAGAGACTTAGAGGATGAGAACCATTGGGAACCCTTTATGGAGGATGAGGAATCATTTGTATCTTCTTAAAAATCTGAAATATTTCTCAGTTCAAAGTCTTCACACATAGAATTGGAATGATAGTCTAGCCTGAAGCCATTCATTCTGATGGTTTAGACCCAGAAAAGAGTGTCCCCCAGAGACCTTAAATTAGAAACTTCAGGGCCTTGGGTTCACACTCTAAAAATCCAGAAATATTTCTCATTTGCATAAATCTGGTCTATAATGGCTCAGACCAGGTTATAAGTTAGTGCTCAGTCAGCAGCTATGAAGCACATAAACAGACCTGGCTGCAAAAGGTATTGCAAGGCAAATTTCTGGAGGTTATATGCTGACTTTTATATATGACTCCATAAATGTAAACTTCAAACAACTTCTATGTCTACACAGACCTTAGAAAGTCAAGCACACCAGACTGAAGTCTGTAATGGGCTTTCTTGGGAATAGTGGCAGTTGTTCAGTTTGTAAAAATGAATGGACCCCAAGAGAACTATTTGTGAACTCAATCCATGGATAGGATGGAGAGGAACACCTGTTGAATGATTTGAGGCTTGGATTTCAAATGTTTAAGCTTGAAGTTCCCAGCGGGTATCTTATGTCGAGAATTCAAATGTCCAGGCTGAGACTACAGCTGTCAGATTACTGTGGCCCAAGCCCGGGTGTTTCCCAACGGACTGACTCTTGTTGCTAACATGGAATTAAGTTAAACACTGGGAAAATAGTGATCTGGCTTCATTATCTACAATGAGATGCTAAAGATCATAGGTAAGTTACTTTCTTTTTAAAGAGGAGAGAAAAATAACAGTTGCTTCCTGATTACATTCAGAAAGAGAGTTGGCAATAATAAAAATGCTACAATGGCAGAAGCAACATTTATATTTACTTTTATTTCCTTTCCAGCAGCTACAGCTCTTTGGGAATTACCAGTATCTCATGCAAGACGTAGCCATTACCTTGATGGTCTGTTTAACAAGTAAGTACTTCAGCAAAGTAAACAGCATTATTTGTATTTATTTACCCATGACATTCTAGAAATGCTCATACAAATAAAAGCTTTTGAGAAAGATACACCTTTACTACTGAAACCACTGTACTTGTGAATTTTTTGAAAGAGGTGTTGGCAGTAAGTGGAGGCTTGAAGTCCTGAGATTTGGCACTAAAACATCCTGATAGCAAATAAATCTTAGCTTCATAAAATGGTCAATGTATTCTGAGTTCCTTGTGGGTTTGTGTCTTGTACATAGAAAATTGTACAAGAAACCTAGAAAGGGAAATGTTTAAAACCCAAAGGTGACTTTCCATTATTCAGCTATGTTTCACACTGATATGAAACCAGATTTTTGCCAGGTCTTTGACATGTTGAGAACAAATGCGAGCATTTAACTCTAGAAATTCTCTCAAAAGCAAGGTGTGACTCACAGCAGCTACTGCTCATTTCCTTCCTTTGCGAGGACACTGCGATAAAGTATTTCTTATCCAAGGACTCAGGGCTTCATACTAACTCTTAAGGGAGAAAGGAGACTGCCTCAACAGAGAGCAAAGAAAAAGAATGACATAGTCATCTCTTTTTCCTTGTTCAACAATGAGACTGTTATGAAAACAGATTAAAAAAATCAGACAATGCAGAATATTAATAACCTTGAGAATTTCATGTAGCATCTTAAAACATGAAACGGATACATCAACCCTGTGGCAAAATTTACCAGTGTCAGAAACATAAGTGACATCAATTTCGATTCTTAAGGTGAAAGTGTGTATTTGTAGTCCATTAGCCTATTTTTCTGTGCATTATTAATGGTCACATGACTGGAACATTTTGAGTCAATGATATTGCCTTTGCAGTGTTGGCTATTTTTAAGCATTTTGTATGATTTACTTGTGAACATGGTTGATGATGCTAAATAAAAGAAGAAGAAAAGAAGAAGAAGAAGAAAAAAACCCACCAGGAACTTCCAGGAGCTAAGCTAGCAGTAGTAGCATAAAGGTGAAGGCTATGGCTATTCTCCACCACTCCCTATCTCTGAGAACTTTGGCAAATTATTTATGAAATAATTTTCTGACATGAAATGTTCTCATATGGTTGTGAGGATCAGACAAAACAATGCATGTGAAGGGTACAACACAGTGTGTCACACACTTGTAAGCACTCACAGCAAGATGAATGATACCACCCTGCACCTAATCTCTTTTTCTTCTTTTGAAATAACTGGCTAACTCAGTGAGCCCTTGAACAGAGTTAGAATGCGTACAGCTAGGCTGATTGGTTCAAAATCCAAAAACGTGGGTAGTAGTGTTTGTGTTTTACTCCTCTGCCTTCAAACGCTATTGTTTTTCCATCACTGCAAGCCCAATCATCCCACGGGCACATCACTTCCTGGTCAATATCAGGTATTAAAATGATTTCATCTTCAGACATCAAAAGTCTATGTATCGTAAATTCACATTTTGTGTTTGCATCCAGTTCAAACTTTTTCTTCCTCTAGATCAAACCTGACCTTGAAGCAAGCAGTGGGAGAGAAGGCCATACTCTCTACTTTCCTTGGGCCCCTTGCTCAGGGAGCCTTGGAACAACAAAAGCAAATGGCCCTTTATACACGTGGGGGTATTGTAGTTTTGTCCTGTCGAGTACCCTCTAATGTGGCAGGCATCTAAACTTCAGGCAATTGGTATGGGATCACTGGTGAGTTTGGGGGTTTTTCAGATTCCTTTGAATTGCTCTGGACTAGACTCCTTCCTGACATGGGTGGTACTCTTTCCCTCTGACTCCCCAGGATTCCTTTCAACAATTGCCTGCTGGTGGTAAACACCACGAAGACTTTTTCTACTGCTTGGCTCCCTAGCCCCCGCAGACTGCCCCCACTGGGCAGATTCCTTCCAACACAGCCCCAGCCTGGCTAATTTCCATAGCATCCACTTCACCTAATGGATAGATATATAGCTTTCTCTCGCTGCTGCCCCCCGTCCTTCTCCTCTGATATTGCAACCGAAGGTGGCAAGGCAATCTTCCCCCTCAAGACACTTCAGGTCTCTCCTAGAGTAGTTCTTATGACCTCCCCTAATTTTGGATTGGAGTGATGCTAGGAAGATAACCATAATTCTTGCAGCTCTTAACAATTTCCTTTAAAGCATGGTTTTCTCTTATGTATTTGGCACATAGGTAATTGCTTGGGGGTAGGGGCATGGCTACACTTGAAGGACCAGTATGGATACCTCTGAGTGAGTACAACAGAGATATGGCATGATCTCTCTTTACATTCAGTTGGGATTTATCATTATCAAATATGAGATTCAGTAAAATTCCCCAGACAGAGGAAAAGCCCCATTCAACATCCTCTTAGATGTGTTCACCTCTTACTATATGTTAGGCACATAGGTGTCTGAGGCATGAAAAGACTGATCACTGAAGTATAGAGTTAGTTGGGGAGGGGGCTTCACACAAATGTATGAAGGAAATGAAAGTCAAAAGTAGTGAGTGCCAGAACACAGCAAGTGCTTTGGGAGTTCAGAGAAACAAGAGGTTATTTCTGATAATAGGCAGAGATGGCAATGGAGAAAAGAGAGAAATACTAAGGATGGCTTCATGGAAGAAGTAACATTTGCACCAAAATAGAAAGGATGGACAGATTTCAAAAATCTTTTTCCCAAAAGAAGAGCTTTTCAAGTAGAATGAGGCAGCATGAGCAAGAGAGAGCTGGGGCATGAGTTTTTCAATTTGACCACACTGTAGCGTATGTGAAAAGGAACAGCAGGAGATGCAATTTGAAAAGATGAGTTGGGTCAGATCATAGAACTTGACTACCGGGTTGAGAACCGTGGACATTCATCTGCAGATGTTAGTAGTCATTGACAATTGGATGATTAATATAAAGTCACTCTCACCAAGGCTCTTTTCTTTCCAGGTTCCCAGGTTAGGGTGTTTAACCTCAAGCCTGAATTAGTATGGCACAAAGACAATACCATTGCATATTTAATTTTTTATGCACCTGCATATCTATATATACCCTGTCTTGTTCTTACAAGATTTTAAGGTAACACAAAGGTAACTAATAAGACAAGCTATATTAAAGGGGAAATCAAGCAGAATAGTAAAATGAAGTCAGAGAAGTCAATTAAGAAAATATATGCCTTAAAGCTCAATTTGACCCTAGTAGGTATAGGAGCCATTTTGAAAGGAATTTGTTCTAGCTGCATCTCTATCCTCTTCAACAAAACCCACTCAAATTAGATCAAGAAAATAGAGATAGGGGGATGTTTATGAATATAATTCTCAGAAAAAATCTGAGACTAGAAACTCAGAAGCACCCAGTCCAAAGAAGGGCTAGAACACCAAAGAGTGAAAAACAGAGGCCACTTTTTTTATTTCCAAGAAACCATCTTGTCTCTTTCTTCTCCTTTCCACTCTGTTTTCATCTGACTTAAACTCATTCGCCTTGCAAATGACCCTAAATGGTGTCTCTATTATTGAATCTCCATAACCTTTCTGTTTGTCTTTGCACAGCTAATTAGCTCAGCCTCTCGGTGTCTCATTTGCAAATATTTTGGAGAGAAAATTCATTGACCTAACTTGAGTAAGATGTCTACCTTAAGCCAGTCATTTCTGTGAATGAAAATGAGGTCATGTAATTTGGCTCCATTCAGGCCAACCATTTCAGTGTGTGGAAGGAGGTACTGTCCAGAGAAAAAGGCTGTAGGAGGGACTCCATCCATTATGTAAATGCATCTCTTACATAAATTCCAACATTGCTTCAAAGAATCGTAAATTTTTTTTTTTTTTTTTTTTTTTTTTTTGGTTCTTGGTCCCTTTGGAGAGTATCATGGAGGACAGAGATCTTTTCACCTTAAAAGCCTCGTGAGGCACATTCAAAATCTTGCATGTGGTTCAGGTGGGTTCAGGAGGCTCTGGAAATTTGAGTTACATGACTTGAAATGTCCATAATATAAAGCAAGCCAACTATTTAGGAGAATCACACCCACATTATATTCAAATAATGCTGAAAAATTATGAGTATCCTTTGAAAATAAAAATTTGAAACTGCTAGGTCCTCCCACATAGCAGGCCCTGTACTAATTTCAGTAAGGGACAGGAAATGGTATGAGCCTAGATTTCCTCCCTCAACGAGCTCACAGTCTGCTGAGTGCATGTGTCAACGACTAGATTTAATGTGAGACATCCTCACTACAGGGCAGCAAAATGAGTAATGTGCTGTGGACTCTCAGAGGAGAGAGTGATTAATTCTGAATAAAATATAACACTTCACAAGCTTACATTTCTCTCCATGCAACATGATTGCATATATCATCATCATTTTGAAGAAACCTGGGCAATTCAGAAAAGTTTTTTATCCTTTTTGATTCATGAAATCCACACTACTGTGATATGCTATAGAGCAGAGAATGGGGGGCTTTACAGACTTAAGTTTATTTTACCACGCTGTTGCTCACAAACTATGGGTCTTTACATAAGGGGCCCTACTTCTCTGAAGCTCAGTTTCTTCACCTGGAAAATAGAGATAACTATTTTGCATTGATTTTTAAAGAAATAACGTTTAGAGGCCCCTGGGTGGCTCAGTCAGTTGAGCATCTGACTCTCAATTTCAGTTCAGGTCATGATGTCACAGTTTGTGGGTTCGAGCCTAGCAGCGGGCTCCTCGCTGACAGTGCAGAGCCTGCTTGGGATTCTCAGTCTCCCTCTCTCTCTGCCTGCCCCCCCCCCCATTGGCCCTCTGTCCCCCTCTCTCAAAATAAATAAACATTAAGAAAAAAAAAAAGAAATGATGTGTATAAGACACTTAGCATAGCCTCTGGAACATAGTAGGGGCCCTTAAACGCTAGCCGTTAATTTTATAGTCAGATATACACATTCTCTATCAGAAAGTATTAGGATTTCTAATATGGGAAAAGTTAAAATATTCTTTATGTTAGGACTCTATCAATCAGCTATTACCACATTACTACTGTATAACAAACTTCTCCCCAAAACCCGGTGGCTTACAATACCATTGCTCTGTAGATAGTCAGCTGGTCTAGGTCAGCTGAATCTGATCTGTTTTAGGAGGTAGATCAGTTGGTCTTGCCCCAGGTTAGGGGTTTCATTCAAGTCAGCTCCACATTTTTAATTCTGGAGCCAGGCTGGCCTAACAGACCTGAGCATGATCACGGAGAGTGAGCATTGCCATGCAAGCAGGCCTCAAACCTCTAACATCTCTTCGGCCAGAGAAAATCACAAAGCAAAACCAAAATTAAAGGGTGGTAAAGTGCACTCTACCACAATGAGGCCAATAATTCAATCTAGCACAGTCTCTGTGTAAAAGAAAAGTCAGAAGCTCAGCGAGCATCTGAGAAAGAGTACCGGAGAGCAGAATACACAGAGATGCAATTAGACTTCTCTCCATTATCCACAGCCTACTTAGTCATTTGGTGGCCGTCTTCTTCCTTGAGTGCAGGAACATGGGAAGAACTAGAAACACTGTAGCCTCTCTGCCTTCTGTGGCCCCAGGGCACAGTCTCCTTGCATTGACCACAGTCCACATGGTGCCCCTTCCTTGCGTGCCATGCAATGACTTCTCACACCAACCATCCAGAGTGAGGCCAGACTTTACAACTTAAGGGCACAGCCTCCACAAGACTGCCCTTACTTTAGACCTCAGCCATAAGTTTGGGGGTCCCCATGACACCCACAAGTCTGATTAGCTGGCTGCAAAATTGGGGGGTTCTTCTTCTCCCCATAGGTTCAGTGATTCATATCAACAACTCATTGAGGGAAGTGCTATACATATGATTCCAGTTTTATAATAGCAAAGGGATACAAATCAGAACCAGCCAAAGGGAGAGTGAGGTCTGGTGGGAGGATCCCCACACATCCATTGTCCTCTTCGTGGGGTGTCAGTTTGCCTTATCTTCCTGGCATATCAATGTGTGACAATATGCAGAGGATTGCCATACAAGGAAATCCACCTGAACTTTGGTGTCTAGAGTTTTTATTGGGGTTTCATTATTTAGACATGATTGGTGGAATCATTTGCCATGAAGTTGATCTCAATCTTTTTATTTTTCAAATTTCTCTTTTTTGAGATTTATTTTTGAGAGAGAGAGAGAGAGGGCAAGCAGGGGAAGGACAGAGAGAGAGGGAGAGAGAATCCCAAGCAGGCTCTGCACTGCCAGCACAGAGCCTGATGTGGGGCTTGAACTCATGAACCACGAGGTCATGACCCGAGCTAAAGTCAGGAGTTGGATGCTTAAACCAGCTGAGCCATCCAGATGCCCCAAGTTGATCTCAACCTTTGGTGTCATGGCATCTATATGCTGGATTATCATTTTATCACCAACTCTCTTTATGCCTGCCATCTGTCATCTTATTTGCATAAACCATCATTGCTATCATGAATAAAGACACTCCTATCAACTTAGGAAATCCCAACAACTTAGAGGATACATCCCAGGAACTGGGAATAAAAGCCAACCAAATTCTTTATTACAACCCGTCTTTGTCTTCCATTAGACTTCAAGTTCTTTGGGGCAGATGAGATGACCTCCTCATCTGTGCATACTTCACAGCTTGCAGCCTAGCACTGTCCCAGGCAACTATTGATTAAATTGGTAAAGGTAAAGCCTTAGGTGCACCTGGGTGGCTCATTCAGTTAAACCTCTGACTCTTGGTTTCAGCTCAGGTCGTGGTCTCGCGGTTTGTGAGTTCAAGACCTGCATCAAGTCTTCATGCTGACAGTGCAGAACTTGCTGGGGATTCTCTCTCCCCCTCTCTCTCTGCCCCTTCCCTGCTCACTCTCTCTGTCTCCAAATGAATAAATAAATAAATAAATAAACTTAAGCAAAAAAAAGGTAAATCCTTAGATAGTCATAGAGCTTTAGAGTAAAAGAGTTGGAAGAGACTTTGGAGACCACTTAGATATTCCAACACATTCATTTTATACTTGAGAAAAATGAAGTACCAGAGGGTTCAGGTGATTACCCAAGAACCCACCGAGCAAACTGAAGACCTACTTTAGAGTTTTATCATCCCAGACTGGACACCTGCTCCTACCACCCTACCCCTTCATTCATGAACACAAACCTCAGCATACACAGTCTACTTTCTTCCTTACATCAAAGAAACCAATGATTTGCTATGAAAAAGGAAAAGGTATCAGCTATGAAGACAAGAAGTGAGACACGACTCTTGTGTAAACCTTTGATGTAATGTATCTAATTCCTGACTTTTCCATGCTTCTTCCCTGCACTGCCCTAAGAAGTAAAGTACATTCCATTTTCAATAGCTTGTTAGAACATATGGCTCCTAAGAAGGATGCAGTCTGTTGTTTTTGTGGTTCTGTTTAATCTCTGCCTATCGCCTATCCTTTAAATTAAAAAAAAATACATAAACTCTAGGATCAAAGCTATAATACATTTTAATACTCTCATCTGGAAGCAAGACTGTTTTGAGTTATTTTTCCTAACCAAGCTTAATACACTCTAGCAGTTCTCCATTTACACACTTATCCAGCAGGGAACAGAACACACCTCTAGCATCTATCCTGGTACACTAAAGTGCTCAGAGAATGTTGGATGAATGAATAATAAAATCGGTACTTAAAACATAATCTCCAGCATATGAAGATTAATCTAGCCTGATGCCTCTTACTCTCCTTATCTTAAACTCTCTGCCTTCCTACCAGCACTGAGAGATCATAGTACTGCTTATCCATGTGGAAGGCCACCTTTCTATTTTACATACATTTCCTGGTCATCTTGTTGTGAAGAAAATATATGCACCATGAAATATGGTAAATGTATTATTTATAGAGCTTTTAAACCTATTACTTTTTGTTTCTGAAGGTGAAACAAAAGCATGGAAGAGGCAAAGGCTGGTAGCATTGGATATACACCTAAGCAATGTGCTTCCCTAGATGTAAACCCTGAGTTCATGTTTGCTGAATCTGAATCCTAACGGAAGTCTCAAGATAACAGGCATCTCAATCTTCTATTGTCAATAATGAAACTGTAATAGGGGAAAATGCATTTGTCTTTCAGTGAGTTCAACTCATGCCTACCCCAAACTGGCTCCTTACCGACCGGCCGGACAGCTCCTCTCTCCCCCTCTGCTGCTCTCAGTCTTTTTGAACACCTGTTTCACCTGCATTGTGCAAATCTGTGCATTTCTCTATGTGAAGAAGCAGCCCTGGTATTGTGAGGTCTACAGATACAGGTAAAGTTCAGTTTTTTTAGTTTTCCTTTCTGAAGGTGATACAACGAGTGCCCAATGTCACTGTACAACTTGGTTGAACATACACCCTAAATTTTTAATTAACAACAGTTGGGTCTCCAGGGTTCTATGCTACCAATGTCAGGATAGAACACCAAACACAGTTAATAGGTGGAGTCCTGGGGTGAGCCATGTCAGTGGGGGGGGGGGGGGGGAAGATCTTCACATTGGTTGTTAATGTGTAGACTAAATGTGTTTAGTAAATGAATGCATTCATTCCCTGGTGGTTTGGTTATCATATAGACCAGAGGTCAGCAAACGTTTCTTACATAGGGCTAGACAGTAAATACTTTAAGCTCTTTGGACTAGACAGTGTCTGTTGCAATTACTCAGTACTACTGTTGTAGTGAAAAGCAGACATAGACAATAAAAAGTAGGTGTGACTATGTTCCAATAAAACTTTATTTACAAAAAGAGGTGTTGAGTTGGATTTGGCCTATGGACTTAGTCAGCTGGCCTCTGATTTACAAGAGAGATTGGCTTAAATTAGCTTGAGTTTTTCAAGCCTTGAGGTAAGGCTTGGACAAACTCCTCTTCACAGACTCCATGATGCTCCTGAAGCACCGGAGCCCCAGCATCCAGTGAAAGATTGAAAACTACTGAATGATGTCTAAGATTGCCATTTACACCCTAAATTCAGCAATTCAAGTATTATTGCTTGGAGTAGAGAATTCATTTTTGTCTCAAAACCAGATTTTTCTCCTCATCGGAAGGCATATATTCAGATAAGTAAAATTCTGAATCTGGGAGACAAGCAGGGATAGCTAAATGGATGATGGCTAGGTAGTCCTGCCTTTATCACTAACCCTGCAACACTAGATCTTAACTCTCTTATCTGCAATGTAAGTATAACAGAATAAATATATTTTTGTGTTAAACTCTATAATTCAGGCCTTCTGGTCTATCTGTCTTGTGCAAAAACATTTTGTGACTACTGATTATTTGTTTCATTAATGTACTCAGCAAACATTAATTGAACATCTACCATATGCCAAACACATTGTGGGACCCTAGGGAACCAAAGATATTAAGACTTAAGTCTATTTATTGGGAACTAATTTCATCTATAAACAGTTACAAGAGTAAAAAGTTTCAAGCTGAACAAGAAAGCTGATACAAACTAATTTGTGAGTTTGGAGATTAAAAAAAAATAAACATTGCAAATAGATCAATCTGGACTGGGAAGGCTCATCTTTTAAACAAATGTTTTTCTGAGGAACTCTTCTGTGGCATTTCTGTGCTAGGTGTTAAGGTGTTGTAAATTTGGGTAAAATCACAACAAAGTAAACCCAAAAGAGAAATTCCATATTCAAGGAACTCTCATCCCAGGGGTGGAAAATAAAAACATGTGAATGAATAATTGCAGAACAATGAGCTAAATACAGCACTAGAAGCAAGAACAGAGAGCAGTAGGCAAACTTTCCAGTGAACTAAAGACAACAGAGGGATGGAGACGGAATAGAGTATTCGACCCAGGCGTGTGCAAACTGTAGTACTTGGGGAACAGAAAATTTTCCTATGTGTTTGGAGTATAAGGAGCAGAGAAGGGCTGGCAAAAGATAAGGGCAGGAAGCCAGATTCGAAGATTTCTGGGCTTGCCTGAGAAGTTGGCATTTAATTTATTAGCAAAATAGAGCCACTGACACTCAGAAACAGGAGAGGGTCATTTTTGGATCCTCAGGAAGAGAGTGATATAGAGCAGGCAGATTCATACTCAGGACCTAAGGTAGTAGGCTTATATTAGTCCTCAGAAGAGAAAACAACACATACATACTCTCTCTCTCTCTCTCTCTCACACACACACACACACATGTGCCCACCACAACCCTCCCCCAACATGCACGAATGCACACACATGGGCAGCCATGGTTCATTTGTTCTGAACTGAAAGGAATTTCATAGAAAATTATCATCCAAGCCCTTTCAACACAAATCACTTGTTCTAAATGGAATGAGAGACAAAGAATAATTTTGACTTGTTCTAAGTGTTATTTCTGCTTTGTCATTGCAAGAGGTGAACAAAATATGTCTTGGTAGTTACTGGCTGGGACAATCTGAAAGCTGAGACCCCATGGCAGTGATAAACTTTTTTTGTTTTCCCGCCACCTGGATAAAAATAGAATAGAAAATCCTATAAATGTTGGCGATTCTCTTGTAGTGAGTGCTTTCTGGACAACCAAAGTAATTTCTCAATGAATATGAGTTTGGAGAGAAATGGGACTGAAAATACAACGCTGATTCCTGGTTCAGTTTTAAGTTTTGAGAGTACCACACTGTGGCCCCTCACCACCATCAACTGTATCACAGCAGCGTTTATCTTCTCTAAGGGAAAGCCATTTCGAAAACCCATCTACACAAACTGTGAGTATATGAAGTTTAATTTTCCTTCCATTTCCCCACCCTCCCCAGGATTGCAGTTCAGTGGTAAAGTGATGGCTGAACTCTGGAATGAAGTATCTACAAATGGTTGTATAATGCTTTTGTGACTTGCTCTCATTCTTACAAGCTCTCCCTCTAGTTATCCACCATTTTTTTTTTGTTATTTTCTTTCACTTTCTGTATTTTCTCAGCTTTATCTTGCAATTAAAAAAGAGGGGTGCCTGGGTGACTCAGTAGGTTAAGCGTCTGACTTCGGCTCAGGTCATCATCTTGCAGGTCCTGAGTTTGAGCCCCACATCAGGCTCTGTGCTGACAGCTCAGAGCCTGGCTGGCGTCTGTTTCAGATTCTGTGTCTCCCTTTCTTTCTGCCCCTCCCCCAATTGCACTCTGTCTCTCTCTCCCCAAAATAAATACACGTTAAAAATTTTTTTTAAATGTAATTCCATTAAAAAAAAATGTTTTTTAATGGAGTATTGAAAGATAATTTTCATGAGTGGTAGAAACCTGGGCAGGAAACTCCTTATGTGCAGATACACACATGCATTATTAAATAGTTACGAGTCCTGTCCTGTTGTGTCATCAAGAATGATTTTGAGTATATATATCCAGATACTTTGTAAAAGACTTTTCTAACCAATTCAGATACAACTTGACCTCTTTGTAGCTTCACAACATTGGGCAAGTTACTTTATTCTGTGCATTTCTTGAATCACCAGTGAGGATGAACACATTTTCATGATTTTAGCCATCTCTTCTCTGAATTGCCTACGTACATTTTTATCCATTCTTTTCCAACAGGGTCACTCTTCTATTTCTTATTTATTTGTATGAGTTTATTCCTTTGCGATTTTCTTCCCATTGCCTTTAGGCACAGAGAGGTTTTTCCCATTGCAAAATCAGGTAGATTAGAATTTCTCTTGTTTTTTAAATTTCTTTTATTGCTTTTTAAATCTAATGTTAATTTCATCATACAGTTTGAAGTAGAGATCAAACTACTTTATCTAACTAGTGGTTCGTTTTCCCAGCAGATTTTACTTAATATTTCTTTTCATCATTTATTTCTCAACCGATTATATGCCACCTTTATCATACCTACATATTCATGTATATTTATGGCTTCATTATATACATAATTTATATTATGTGAGTTTTTATATTTGTTATATACTTACATATTAATTTATATACAATTAATTAGTTCCTAGACTATCTTTTCTGTCTCATTAACATGCCAGCTTATTCTTGGTCTATCACTATACTTTAAAAATTATAGTTTCATTTATTTAGCTATAGTTTTATAATAAGTTTTAATAAGCAGTTAGATTGATGTATCTTCATTACTCTTCAGTTTTCAAACATTTTTTACTTCTCTTTCTTATTCATCTTTCCAGATAAACTCTAGAATAAATTGTAAGGCTTTTTAAAAATTCCTTTTTTGAATTTTGATACTTTGGGGAAATTATAATGTTTACACAATTAAGTCCTCAGTTTTAAAGACATACTATATTATGCTTCTCCATTTGTTCATTCTTTATTTAAAAAAATTTTTTTTAATGTTTGTTTTTGAGAAAGAAGGGGGCAGGGCAAAGAGAAAGCTGAAGCAGGCTCCAGGCTCTGTGCTCTCAGCACAAACCCCTAGATGGGGCTTGAACTCAGGAACTGTGAGATCATGACCTGAGCTGAAGTAGGACACTCAACCAACTGAGCCACCCAGGCCCCCCAAATTTTATAGCTTTTTGATATCTGCATTTCCTGTTGGATTGATTTTGTGTGTGTGGGTAGTGTTTTGTTAGGTTTATTATTAGGCTTGAAAACTCTGACTTTTTCTTTCCTGGGTCTATTCTTGACAATTTGCAAGAACCCAGTAAAATAATCTGGCTCTAAATCCTTCCTTTGAAAGATTTGTGTTTTTTTTAAAGGACTGATTTGTTACCCTCTTTCTATTATTTTCTTTTCTTTTCTTTTCTTTTCTTTTATTTTATTGTTTTAATGTTTATTTACTTTTGAGAGAGAGAGAGACAAAGTGTGAGTGGGGCAGGAACAGAGAGGGAGACACAGAATGCAAAGCAGGCTCCAGGCTCTGAGCTGTCTGCACAGAGCCTGACAGGGAGCTCAAACTCAGGGGCTGCCAGATCATGACCTGAGTTAAAGTCGGACACTTAGCCGATTGACCCACCCAGGTGCCCCAAATTATCCTCTTTTTAAACTGTGTTTTCACATAACAAGTTTTCCCCCAGATATTTCTAGTTCATTGAGATTATTGAGTCTCAGCATAAGATTTTGAGTCGTATGTTCTTATAATTTTATTTCCTTTTATAACTCTTTGAATATTCTCATCCTGTATGTGTTACCTTTTTCATATATTCTTACAAGAACGATATTTTTGCTGGTTTTCTTTAAAAGACCAGTTCTCAGATTTAATAAATTCTGTATGCTTTCTCTTTTCTAACTTATTAATTTTGCTGTTTTCATTCTTTTTCTTCCTTCTTACTTTCTCTGAAAAAATTGTAATGTTTGAATTGACTTTATAATGTAAGTATTTTCTTTTGATTCTTGTGAAACAAGAAAATCATTCAAGATCAACAAAGTTTGGGCCACGTTCTTTACATTTTCACATGTCTCTAATTATGACTTGATTTCTTCTCTGACCCACCTAGTTTTCAGAATAGAGAGGTTTCCTTTTCAAGTGGAAAGGGATTTCGTTTTCATTCCTCTAGTCCTCTTTATTCAACAGTCTGCAAATGGACTTGATTTGCTTTTTTGTCCCAGCTGATGTTTTGAATTTTGTGTTAAATCTGTATGTTAGAAGGGATTTTTCATTAAATTTAGTTAATAATTTCTAGTTTTATTGTCCTGATCAGAGAACCTGGCCTGTAAAATTTCTGCTCTGGGGAATTTACTATAGTTTTGCCATCGTATGGCATAACCTGCAATCTGTAATTTTCTAAATAAGTCATAGATATTAGAAAAGTAAGCCTCATTCCTATTCCTAAATTAGAAATATACCTTGACTATGTTAAACTAGTTTTAGTAATTATTTACCATTCTATCTATTGTCACTACCACACCCCATTTTTTTTTGGTACAGCTGTTTTTTCAAAGGTTTTGAGAGCATGCTAAGACCTTCCTTTCATTTTATATTTTCTATAAACTTCTTCCTGATTTTCTTATGATATTTTTTAGTTTTGATTCAGTGTTTGATAATGCCCTTGGCTCTTGTCACAACAAATCAAGATTCTGCTTTATGTTTTAAGCTAAATCACTTATAGTCCTTTTTTTGATTGTGAATGTATTTTACAAGGAGGATATGATATATTACTTTGGCAAGTACTTTAGTTTGAACAGTAACTACAAAGCTTTTTACATACATTGAATTAAGTGAGAACCGAATTAGTTACATCATAGTGACTTAAAGCTTGTGGGTAAACTCAAGTCCTACATCGAAAATAACTGAAAATCTTAAGTTAAAAACAAGTTTTATAAACAAATATTCTAACAACAGAATCTCCTAATAAGTCACTTAGTCTCAAAAGTCCTTGGAACTTTCTATTACAATATCAAGCAATTTTATTTTCAACTCTGTATCTTTCTTGATAGCCTTTGGCAGATCAACTTTATAATGAGACGATCTAGAAAGAATACAAACTTAATCTTTATGGAAACAGATGTGACTATTTGCAAACCCTTCCCTTCCTTGCAAACAATCTGTAGTGTCTTGCCCAGGACATGTCTTCCCAAATGACGTGTGCAAAAAGAGTACCATTCTTTCAAGCTTCCTCATCAACAGCAACTGATCTAGGGAGGCAACAATCACTTCCGTTCATCATTATGTTCTCCAATCAAAGCTGAATTACATGAAGGCTTTATAATTTTCCTTCCACACTGGTCATTCGTGTGCCCACCTGGCCTGCTTTTCAGATCATTAGTCTAAGGACGGTGTGATGTGTCCAGCACTCCACTCAGTTGCTGTGACTACCAGGCCTTTGTCAGAATGGACACTTGGGGCATCATCTTCTTCCCAACATCTGGGTCCCTGGGACATGGAAACAATGACATAAATGAAAAATCCACACAGCCATCTCCTGGGCTCTTCTTACCCAGCTGCACACATTATTTTGGGAAATAAGCGATCCTGGTGCCCCTGCTTTTTCTTCTCTCTGCTTCACACCCCTCCCAAGCAAGCCTGGCTCTTCTTCTGGGAGGTGTGGCATCTAGCTGTATATATCAAGTGAAGCTTGGATGAATATGAGGGGGTGTGTAGGTGCACAGGGGTGAAACAGAGCTTTGATGTCTTCACAAAAATAGGGCCAGCTGCAGCGGCACGGTCATCTCCGATTTTTGGTTCGTATAGACCTGTATAGAGGTGGGGGCTGGCAGGCCATAAACCTTGGAATAAACGAGGTAGAGAGAATATAAGAGAACATCCAGTTTGTTTGTTTATAAATTTTAGAGCGTGTTAGGATCCTTTATATCATGGCAACACTGATGAAATCCAATTGTTCGGGCCTGAAGGTGCTAATCTCATCAGAAAACATTTGTAAGGCCCATCTACAAAGTGTGTAAAAGCTCTGTGGATGCAGACGTGGGTAGGGCCGGAGGGATAAAAACAGTGGTGTTGGCACAGTGCATCCTGGGAAGTTTAAGCTTCCTAAAGCAAAGCCATTCGGGCAGGTTGGAGAGAAAGAACCCAGCAGATGTACATGATAGCTCCTCATTCTTTCAATTCAGAGTCCTACAGAAGGGCATACAAAGTCACTTTTAAGAGGTTACAGTCTAGTAGATGCATAAAGATCTTGCAAAGCAGAGTGTTACATAACCATATGAAAGAAAACTTTGTGAGAGAGGCCTGGGTAGTCCTTAAAAAGAACGTGGTATCTGAATTGGGCTCTTTAAGAAAAATTTAAGAAAAACTGCCAAGACATAAAGAATATCCGCTATACAGGGTACTTTGTGAACAAAGTCCTCCATGGAGGTAGCAGGTTTGTGATTTAACCCCCCTCCAACACATAAGAAAGAGCAATAAGAGACTAGAACAGAAAGGCAGATGGAAATTGGATTCCATTCAAGGAAGACCTTGAATATCAGTTGAAGACCCTTGGACTTTATTCTCCAGGCAACAAAGAATGCAATGATACTAAGAGGACTGACCGTTCATCCATTCATGCACAATTCACCAGACACGCAGTGATAAAGCACTGGGGCTTCTCTGGTGACCCTTCACGTAGGCTGGTCACTGCAGGGCGTCCCGGCCCTCCCGGACTTCTCAGCTGACGTGACTCCTTTATGGAGTGTCCTGTATTAGATCAGCAGTTTTCCATAGCACGCCTTTCAAAGGAAAGATGTGAAGCTGTCACCTTTGTCTGGTAAGCATTAGAACATATTTTAAAACATATGAGGATCTATCAAAACATCTGAAGATAGAGCCGATATTTGCCCAACAGAGATAATTGATTCTGCAGTGTGTGCCAAATTATATGAAACATTCGTTTAGCATCTAAAAATAACGTTTGGTGTTTCTTCAGATATATTCTCATTTCTGCTGATATCTGCCTTGGGCCTCACAGTTTTCATTCTGTTTTCTGACTTTCAAGATATATATCGTGGAATGGAGGTAAGTGGTATTCATTTCCACCTCTGGAGTGACTCATATGTGCAATGGGACCATATTTGCACTGTAATTTGCAAGTCAGGTATTACCGTATTCTCTCCAACCATTTCATGTTGTGAGGCTATTCTGACTTCCTAGAGGAACAAATAACTCATCACACATATGCTAACCTCTGCTTGTTCCCATATCATCTGTATTATCAATCTAGAACATTTATCCTATTCACACCTAAAAATGCTGTTTGGATACTTTATTCATCCATGTTATGCTAATATGATAAATTGATGTGCTAATTCAGTAATTCTTCAAGTGTCGTTTTTTAAACATATAGTAGAAATCCTTTATAATGTAGTTGTAAGGAGTAAGAAAAAGTAGACCTGTAGGCCAATCAGGTTCTGTCTGTCAGACATTGACTATGGGGAGTTTTATTTCAGTGGGCATCACTTAACCCAAGGGGTGGTGGGTTAAAATAAAATTTAAGAAGAGGTCATTGAACCCATTCTTAGAGCCAGCATTGTGGGAGAAATGAAAGAGAGGGATTGACTCTTGCAGTCTATAGTTTTGTTGAGGACATTGTGTCCTATGCGAGTGAAATGATGACATGGCCACCTGGGACCACCTGTGCTTGTAGAGGGTGTAGGGAGAAGTGGGAAGAACACAGGAAGGAGGAGCTCTCACGGGGCCTGTACCCTGTACCATCATGGAGGGCCTCATGGTGGAGGCTCAACTTGATCTGGGTCCACAGGATAGGCTGGATTTTGCTAGGTAGGAGGTAAGGGTATTTCAAACCAGGAAAACAGCCTGAGCACAAGCAGAGAAGGCTGCAAGAATCTCTTTTGTCTTGGAAATGCAAAAGAATGTAAGGTGGCCGAAATAAAAATCGAAAGCAAGACTTGTTTCACAGAATGCTTGGAGGATTGGCAAAGCCTGAGGCAACATGCTGTGGAATGTGAGGAAGGCGTGGTGTGGCTGGACAAAGGTGGCCAGGGGAGTTTGGGCTTTCTCCTGAGAGCAACAGAGAGTCAATGAAGATATCTGAGCAGGCTTTCCAGCAGGGCTTTTAGGACAGCCTAATTACGTGATGGCAGCCTAATTACGTGATGCTATATGCTTGAGCAGAGAGTCTATGGAGGGAGATGCAGTTAGGAAATGAGAACCTAGACCATTTAGTCACTTACAAGACATTATGAAGCTCCAGAGCATGCTTGGCACTAGCGAGCCCAAGATGTGTAAGGCGCGTGGGCACAGCTCTCAAGTAGTTCAGAGGCTAGGAGGGAAGACCATCCCGTGGGCAGATAATTCCAAAGCAGTGTGACAAGTGTTTTCCAGGCCAAGGGATGGAGAGGAGTCCTCTCAGATCAGGGCAGGAGCAGCAGGGAGGGGAAGGACCAGGTTCTCCACTACGCTCTGACCCACTGCCAGATCTCACAACAGTCTCCAGACAGCTCTGCACCCAGGTGCTCTGTCTCACAACCCTGAGAAAGGCTGTCTCTACATGACGGGAGAAAATAAAGCGCAATAACCCGTATCTGACTGGGGATGAGAATTGCAAGGGGGCAATCAGATGCTGTGGAGAATCTGTGGTTTTAGTCCCAACAACAGCTCAGCCCCCATATTTGACTTTGGGATCAGAAAGGGAGTTGTGGGAGTAATCTTTTGCCACTGATGCCAGCATGGGAAGTTGTAGTGTTAATACCTATCATTTAATCATAATTGGTGGCCAATAGGTACCCTTGAATCCTTAAAAGGAGGTGGGTTGTGTGCGTTCAACGTTGATCAAGCCGTTAGACTTAGGGCTGGGAACCTTGGTTCGGAAAGTTTCCACCTAGTATCAAAAGTAACTGGTAACCTCTGTGCCCTTTATGTTTTACTCATACGTCAATTTCACTGAATGAATGAACTCCAAGTAGATTTTAACTTTGGGAGGATTAGAAGTGATAGCAATATTAGATGAATGACTTAATCCTGCATCCTCTTACCTCCATTTGAAAAGATAAAAATGAAGAGAGACACACAGGTTCCAAAGTGTTTTGTCTCATGTCTGTGACCCATGGCACATTTTACCGAATGTTTACTCTCAGGCAGTGGAGGAAACACAGGCCAAGAGGCAGTCAGTTCTGATTTGAATTCTGGCTCTATTTATTGATTGGCTTTGCATCCTTAGGCAACGCACTGACCTCATCTGTGAAGTGGAGAAAGCAATGCCTACCCTCCAAGCTCAGAGAGCTGTTACAAATACATAAATTAAATAAGATAATGTTTATGTGTGTGTGTGTTCAAAATTTAAGGTCTGCATGGTATAAAGGTAAGATTCTTTTTTTAACAGTTTATCCCAACACTGACATCATGGAGGGTTTCGATTTTGGTGGCAGCCCTCACCCAATTCTGTGTGGCCTTCCTCATAGAGGTAAATTTCTGTACATCTCTTACACTCTTTCTGGGAAAATAAACAAATAAAGGGTCTCATTCTCAACACATACCTGTTTTTTAGATGGACCGTTTTTGTCTCCCAAAGTGATAGTTATTAACGGTTTATAAGAACTGTGCATGTTCTCTTTGGGGGAAACTCTTGGAGAGTGATTTAAACTTCTCTAAAGGATGCATAGAAATGTTCTCAGGATCCATGTTTAGCATGGAAGGCAAAACATCAAATTAACTCTAATTTTTGTCTCCCATGAAGGCATCGTAGTGTATTTTTCTAGTATTATCAATAAGCTAGTAGAGACTAGACCAGGTGACCTACAAGCTCTAAAATTCAATGAGACCTTTCAGCGTGAAGAGCTGTCTTCAGAAGGGCTTCCTTAATTAAGAGTGGAAGGAAACCATTGCTCATCTAGTCAATTCTTACTCTTGAAAGTCTTCCCCTATAGTATTTTTCTTCTATTCACTGTCATTAAATGACTTTACCTACTCAGTGAAAGTCCTGGGTATTATTTTTTTTAAGGGACCGTTTAAAAAAAAAAGATTCATGTGTTGTAAATCCCTTGGGAAAAGGGTTCAAACAAATCTATATAAATATATGTGTGTGTGTGACACACACATCATTGTATACAATGAGTGTAAAATTTCTCATACTCTAAGGAATTCCATTTGAGACTATATATATTTTTACGTATTTTATTTTTTTTAAGTTTTTATTCATTTATTTTGATAGATAGAACACGAGTGGAGGAAAGGCAGAGAGAGATGGGGAGAGAGAGAAAATCCCAAGAAAGCTCTCTGCTGACAGCACAGAGCCCAATGTAGGGCTCGATCTCACAAACTGTGAGATCACTACCTGAGCCAAAAATCAAGAGTCAGATGCTTAACCAACTGAGTAGCCCAGGTGCCTGAGACTATAGAGATTTTTAAATAACCCAAAGGGGGAGAAAAAAAGCCTACATGTATGAAGGTATTCATCGTAGTATTATCTATGGTGGTAAAATTTTATTTTATCTTAATTATAAAACATTTTAATGTTTATTTATTTTTGAGAGACAGAGTGTGAGCAGGGGAGGGGCAGAGAGGGAAAGAGACACAGAATAGGAAACAGGCTCCAGGCTCTGAGCTGTCAGTACAGAGGCTGATGCGGGCTCGAACTCATGAACCATGAGATCGTGACCTGAGGCAAAGTTGGACGCTTAACCAACGGAGCCACCCAGGTACCCCTATGGTGGTAAAATTTTAGATTCAACCTATATGTTCAAAAGTAGAGATGCTGTTTGTTTAAATCAATCGTTATACACCAATTTGAAAAAATGGTATAGGATCATTAAAAGTGATTATTGAGAAGACTATGGCTACATGTGACAGAAAGTCTAGCATAACCAGAAGTGGAATGCAAAATTTGACCATTCCTATTATAAATGTGTAAACATTGTGAGTGCATGTGAACATAGAAAAAAAGAGAACCCTCCCCAAACGGAAAGCAAAACCCATTTGATTTCTAGAGTTCCTCCATTCATTCAACAAACCATCAGGGGGCACCTTGTAAGTGGCCTGTGGCAGGTAGCAGTGATTTTTTTTTTTCCTTTTCTCGATTTTGAGTATGTTATTTTGTTATCATTTCAGTCTGGCAGTAAAATAATTCTAGGTGAATCACCAGCCAGGATTTAACTAGGAAATCTGTAGAAATGAAAGGCTGTAAGCTTTTGGTGTGAACACAAGCACACTCCCTTCTCAAGGGAGAGAACCAGGGAGCTGCTAGACTTGGTGGGGACAGCAGGGAGTAAAGTTGCCGCAGAAGCAGCTTTAAATAAGTACATCTGAGAGGCCCCGGGAGGGCAGTGAGCACCCTGGCTGCAGGGGAATGTGGAAGGATGGTTTGATTGTTTTCTCCACCTGATTTCTCAGGATTTCATCCTTCAAAATCGAAAGCTCTGGCTGTGGATCAAAAAAGAATTTGGATTCTATTCTAAAAGTCAATATAGGCACTGGCAAAAAACACTGGCAGAAGATTCCACCTGGCCTCCCACAAACAGAACGGATTATTCAGGCGATGGTGAAAATGGATTCTACATCAACCGTGGCTATGAAAGCCCTGAACAGATTCCAAAAGCGAAACTCGAATTGGAAGGCCAAACCACAGAACAGCATTTTTGGACCAGGCTGTAATCAGAATTATTGTCATATGGGGTTAACAGCATCTCCTTGCTCCCAGAAACTAACATATTGTGGAGAGGTGATGGCAGTCTACCTCTACCTTTCTTTATCCATCAGAGAATTCAAGGTGCATTTCTCGATGTATTGAACCTTGCAAAAAAGAACCTTAAATATGCTTATTTTGACTGTATCCTCCACTACTGAGGAAAAACATGAACTTCCTCGATTGTCTTTTTTTTTTTTTTCCTTAATATTGCATACCATTATCCTGGCTGAAATGCCCAAGCTTTTATGGTAGTGAAATTAGTGATATGAACATCAGTAGAAGGAAAATTCAAGAAGAGTTTGGTCTTTGAAAGTTTCACCAATATATCTTTATTTTCACAGACAAATAAAAGAATGTGGGGGGAAAAAGTCTTTCTGTCAATAAATTATCACAAGTTTACTGAACCTTATATTCACTTGCGAAGACCATTTATGTACTTATCTTTGCCCAAGGTCACAAAATTCCTCTTTTTGCTTCTTTTGTATGGCTTTAATAAAGAAAGAAGAACTGAGATTTCCTTCAGAAAAATTAACTCTGTAATAAGTAGAAAATGATGGAGGTGCCTGTTAACTGCCTGTAATCTTGGCTTGGGCACAGCTTATATCTAAGCCAACTCCACTGATGTTGGCATCACCCAAAGTATATTGTTTTGGGAGCAGTGAGCCTGAAAGTCCGTGGTAGATCACAAAGATAATGGGACAAATGTTAAACTATACTTTTCACTTAAAGAAGCATGACAGTTTTATTTATTTTTTGCTATGGACAGATGAAACCCTCAGGTTCTAAGTCAAAAAGTTGGTTCAAACTCAGCATTGCTCATCTTAAAACACAATCCTGGAGTAGGGACTCCTAATGTTTGTGTCTACAGCATGACAAGCATCAGGCTGCTGAACGACCTCAAGTCCCATTTCATCTTTTCATTATTTTACTCAATCATTATGTGCGCACTAATGGCCACAAGAAAAGGTATATCCTCTGTAAATATATTCTGTACGCTATTACCTTTAATATATATCTACCTCTCGGTGACCTTGAGAGGACATACATCTCTAGTGAACCTTTTAAATTAGCTAGTAGGCTTTCCTTGTGACCATAAATTGAGTTTTGCTAATTTAACATATCTTTAATGGCTCATAGGCAATTAGCTAACCAGTTCTATCCCACGAGCTTCAGTTATGTGCCTAACAGTGATAGATGCATTCAATAATACCTTTATAATTCTGTAATCCTTAGAGCTGAAAAAATGTTTTTAACATTTCAGCAATGCATTGCTGTATATAGTACTATACACTTTGTTATACACACCAGCAGCATAAATGCAAATTCCTATAAAAACAAACCCTTTTTATTTACACTTTATTTGCTTTTTAACCTTTTCTTGGGTGGATGGCTTTAGAGAGGGATTATTTTAAAATGTGTCTAATTTAGTGACTACCAATGAAAGATGAAAAGACAAAGCAGAATTCTAGATTAAGAAATGTATGCCAACCTAAAATATATGGCAGCTCAGATTTCTTGAACTGGCGTTATTTGTATTTAGTAATTTGACCTTCAGAATCAGAAGATTCAATTGACACACTATGACATTTAGATAACATAAAAAGATTAAAAAAATCTTTATTCAATAAATGTACAGCCTCCCTTGCCCAGTTTTTCCAACACCCTATTAGTTATCTGATAGATGATGATATTTATTTCATAGATCTTTTTTTGTGTGTGTGTGGGGAGGGCACATAATAAAGTTGAACCCTATGCTTGACCTTGCTGAAAGTACTCTCAGAGAAGGGCTTAATAGTCTTGGAAGAAATGTTTGATAAAAGCACAATGAGCATGACCCTGGGCAGTCTTAAGCTGCCCATCATGAAGAATGGACATTTTTATGGGAAAACTGATGACTACCTTTGTGAGCTTTCCTCTCAGGGTGAACACCACTGGAGCCTGAACACAACCTATGTGGAAAAGATATCATCGAATTCAATTTAGAAGTGCATTTGTGACCCAGCACAGCTAGGACTGCCTTGTGGAGTGGAGGGGTCTAGAATTCACTAGTAAGGTTTGACCTGAAGATCCTCAGGAGGTCCTTTCTGTCTCCACTTCCGTTCCCTCTCCCATCGGCTGGTGTGGTAATCCCACCACACCCGAGTCTCCTGCTTTGGGTAAAATTTGCCCTCTGCAGTCATACTTTATTAAAAGGTAAGCACACCCTGGGAAAGGTAACACATTAAGCTGATGCCAATTTCACCCTAGTTTGACAATATTAGAAAAATTCCTTTCTTTTTTTTTTTTTTTTTTTTTTTTTTTTTTTTACTATTACTTGAAAGGAGAGCATAAAAGGAAGAAGAAACTTAATGTAGAATAAAAATGAAGGGGTGACTTTGGATCATGGTATCCGGTAGAAGACACCCACCTCTCCCAGAGGACAAGTGGAGGAAGAGGGAGTTTGGGAGTTATCTGGAGACAGAACTGGTGTCATAAGAAAGGGAACGGATTAGACAGGGAACAAGGAAGAGAGATGGGGTCCCTATCATTGATAGGGTCATAGACCCTATCTATTCATTGAGTCTTCTGTTTAGTTACTTTATCTACCACGTTCCTTATTCCCTGATCATACCCTCTCACCCCCATTTAATTGAACTTTTTCTTTATTTAATGTCATGCTTTTAATTATGACATAAGAAGGATATCATTGCTTAGCAGTGTGGTTGGTAGGGTAATGTTACAATGTCTGATACAATCCTAGGGTATTGAGACCTGCATTCACTTTTTTTCCACCTGCTGCCAACAGGAATTACATTGGGAACATATTAAAAAGTAATTTGTTTCATTCAACATATAATCAACAAAATGCAAGGATAAAATCATGACACTCCTTGACTTACAGTAAAAGCCTTAAACAGTAACAGGAGATATTGTTTTCTAAAAATGGCATTTCAAACCTACATTTAATGATCTCTTGTTAGGGTTAAAAGGGTCAAACCCCCGAAATACTTCAAAGAAAACAATGTAGCTCCGTAGAACAGAACAACCCACTCTTGCTGTTCACTCCTGACACATACTCCTGACAAATGAGTGACTTCCAGGGAAATCTGGATCCCAAACACCAGAGCAAAGGACCCCAGCTCCCATCCGCCCCACCCCCATCTGCACAGGAACTAGGAGCTAGGAGTCCACCCTCAAATGGATTGTGAATCAAAGCTCCTCAAACTGCCTAACCAAATGCTCAATTTCCCAGTTTCTTTTTTTTTTTTTAATATGAAATTTGTTGTCAAATTGGTTTCCATACAACACCCAGTGCTCATCCCAACAGGTGCCCACCTCAATGCCCATCAATTTCCCAGTTTCTTTTCTGTTCAGTTAGATGTCAATCTGAACAATTTGGGAATCTTAACATTTCTTTTAAAACCACATACAAATGGCTCTTCATTCCTCTGGCAAGTACAAAATAGCCCACCCTCAGGAGAAAGGAAACCAATATTTATGGTAAAAGATAAAATATGATGTGATTGTGTTAAGATCTTCCGCTGGCTTGCTCAAAAGGCTACTGCTTCTTGTTTAAGCTGCCACAGCAAATCTCTGCTGGTAGGGAGAAAAATTTCCACGGCTCAATAATGAGATAACATCAGTAAGCAATTTATTAAAGAGACTGCCATCCATCACTGGAATTTTGAACAATAATGATGCATCGAAAATAAGTATTCCCAGTTTTTTTTTTTTCCCTCCTCACAAATTCCTTCAATTCCAATATCTCTTCAGTAAATTGTTAATAGTATTTTGCTCTTTGTCTTTTTGGAAACAAGCCCAGGAGTGAGAAGACACCAGCAGCAGCTGTCACAAACCCAATGGTACTTATTGCTTGGTTGGCCTATAGAGAAATGAGAAACAAAAAACACCACAGCTTATTCTAAAGGCACCTCAGTGTCCTAAATCCAAGCAAACTGAAGACCCTTTCAATGACACCAGAAAAATTTAAAGCTTCATGCCAAATTAAGTTCTGTGTGAAGATGAATAAATTTATAATTTTTATAATTATGACAAAGAGATAGTTAAATACATGTAGGTATACGTTTCTCATATTTTTATGGCCCCCAATAGTTTATAACTCATGATGGCACAATTCCTAATAATCATCATAGTACATCTGGGAGGTAGTGTTACTCCTATTTGGGAAAACTTGGTAAGGTAAGTGATTTGCCTGAGGTCATACCACCAACATGTTTAGATATGGGTTGAGCCATGAACCATGTGTTTCTCTTCCAAACAATCCCTACCTCCTTAATACACCCTAGTTTGGTCTATACCAGAGTGAATATCATGTGTGTGTGTGTGTGTGCGCATGTGTGTTCCTGACTCAAGAATGTCTACTAGAGAAAGAATTCACAGATGTAATCTAAACTAAATACCTCTATGCTCTTATTTGGTAGCTACAATTTCTCTTTTGATAAACAAACTTCAAAAGAGGTCGCTACTGATGTTAACTATTGTGTCACAAATTAATTTCTCATGTAGACAAACTAAAATAAACTACTCTCAAGCTCAGTTGTCCATAAAGGAGTTCAGACGTTTGTAGCTTTAAGGGTATTAATCATCATGATGAGGGATCTAATAAATATTCATGATTTTCATGGCACTCAGCTAATATTGCCTTCCATCTGCATGAGTTTGCATGCAGTTTTATGACCCAAAGGTCATATTCAGATGCTTCAGAGTCATCAGACATTCTGAAAACAACAATTGTTCTCTGGGATTGAAGAAATCAGGCTTTCAAATAAAGCAAAACATTTTCCCCAAATGATTCCAGGGACCAACCCAAATGCTGGAAAGCCTGACCCAGATCACATTTGAGCATGCCTTCTCTCTAACCCACA
Organism: Panthera pardus; assembly: GCF_024362965.1. Taxonomy (NCBI): domain Eukaryota; kingdom Metazoa; phylum Chordata; class Mammalia; order Carnivora; family Felidae; genus Panthera; species Panthera pardus. Next base: position 175,040 of record NW_026526774.1, read on the forward strand.
GGTCTCCACCACAGAGCCTGCCACCCCTACGTGACTGCCACATAGTGCTGCCTCCCTACCTGCAGCTTCCCTGTGGGAACCAGACCGCAAGGGCCTGGCCAATGACAGGAGCATTTACTCCATTTATATCACCCTGCGGTCTGCAGGGACAAGGCCAGGCACCAAAACTCCCTGCTGTGCCACCATCCCCAGCTGCCAGGGAGAGTGGCAGCTGGCGAACAAATGACAAATGCTATTTTACTTTACAATCCTAACTTTATGTGGTTGCTTGATTATTTTACTCATAATTTTTAATTAGTCACCACCTAAGTTATTTCCCGGGGAAAGAGTCAGAATTTGCTGCAGTCCAGAACTACCCATGGGGAGCCAGGGGGACAGGCAGATACAAGACAGAGGACAAAATTCCAAAGAGAGGCAAAATCAGTAATCAGATAGTCAATCGGATAATCAAGCCTAACTCTCATATAATTCCAGGCAGATGCTGAGATCCCAAGATCTGATACAGGGAAATGTGGTGGTGGCGGGGCAATGAACAAATAGGAAGATGCAATTGGTATCTTTAGAGAGAGGAGTCAAATGGCAGTAGGGTACAGCCCTGGGGAAGATCCTGTGGGCTTCCCAAATCCCAAACACATTTAAAATTATATTCTAGACGGCAAAATCCTGTGACAATCCCTTGGCGTTTTGTGTATTGGGATCTGCTAAACGCAGACCTAACTCACTGGGTATCTTTCAGCCAGTAGAAATACAAGAGATGAAAGAAATCCCACAGATCTAAGAGGCCTGGGGAAAGCAATGTGATCCTAAGCCAAAATCCCCTGACAGCACACAGGCCAGATACAATTACAAGGAAACTATTTCCTATAGTGCACGCGGTTTCCCAAATCCCAAACACTTACTTCAAGTTACATTCTAGATGGCAAAACCCTGTGTGATTGGGACAATCCCTTGGCGTTTTGAGTAACAGGATCTGACTTGCAAGATTGTAACATCTCAGAATGTTCTCAGAACCTATATGAACACGAGCTTTTATTTCACAATTTAGGATTATAAAGTCACCTAAGCTGACTCTTCATACTTTTATCCTTTACAGGGCTTTCTGACTGTGGGCCATAATAAAAGCCTCATTCTGAGGATCTAAACATGACCAAGGAAACATTAGTTGAATCTGGAGTGCTGTATCCTGACATAGCACAGCTGGGTCACAGATGACCACAAGGTCTACCAAAATTCCTTTTCCTCTGAGACTCTAAGTTCACAGTGCTATGCACTGAAGCACAGTCAGGGTATATTGTAGATCAGCTTGTTCAGGCCTATGCAAGAGTGCTGCCATCTTCCACAAAGCTAGGCACATTTCAATACCTTGTTAAGACTATACCAGTGGAACATGTCTACTTAAAATCTTTTTTAAAAGAAAAGACAAGCCACATACTAGAAAACAACAAAACAAACCATTTCCAACAGGCAAATCTGATAAGGAACTGTTATCCAAAATATGTAAAAAGTTCTTAAAACTCAACAAAAAGAAAACAAGCAAGCCACCCAGTTTAAAAATGGGCAAAAGATCTCAAGAGACACATCGTCAAATATGCAAATCACAAAGGAGCATATGAAAAGATGCTTAACTTCATACACGTTTAGGGAATTGCACATTAAGATAGTGAGACACCACTGTGTACCTATTAGAATGGCTAAAACCCAAAATGCTCACAATACTAAATGTGGAAGAAGACATGGAAAAACAGGAACTCTCATTCGTTGTTGGTGGGAATGCAAAAGGGCACAGCCACTTTGTAAGACCTTCCATGGTTTCTAACAAAAATAAACATATTCTTACCATACAATCGAGTAATCATGCCCTTTGGTATTTACACAAAACCCTGCACACAAATGTTTCTAGAAGTTTTATTCATAATTACCAAAACTCGGAATCAACCAAGATGGTTTTTAGTTGCTGAATGTACATCCAGACAACGGAGCGTTACTTGGTGATAGAGAAAAATGAGTTACCAAATCATGAAAAGACATGGAGGAATTTTAAATGCCTGTTGCTTAGTATGCATTCTTCTCAGCAGTTGCCAGAGACTTGGGAGGAGGAAAGACGAATAGGCAAAGAGAGCACGGAGAAGTTTTAGGGTAGGGAAACTATTCCGTATGATACTGTACTAGTGGATATATGTCACTATACAGTTATAATTTATAGAATGCAAAACACTAAGACTAAACCCTAATGTAAACTATTTTAGGAGAGGCAAAATTTTTCCTTTGTGCATCTTAGGTTTTCAGCTGAGGCTCACTAATAAAAGGCAAATTGACAAGAGAAAAACAGAGGTTTATTAACATGTACATCTCAAACATACACAGGAGAAACTCAGGGAAGAGTAATTCAAAGAGGTGGCTTAGAATTCAGGCTTACATAGCACATCTTCAGCAAAGATCAATACATTTGTAGAGTAATGGCAGGACAAAAGAAAGCAGTTTCAGGCTGCCAAGGATGGCAGACTGCGGTAAGGTAAACATGGGAAATTAATGGCAAAGGCTAGTTAGTAAGGGTTGTTATATAAAATTTTTTTTTACATTTATTTATTATTGAGAGACAGAGAGACACAGAGCGTGAGCAGGGGAGGGGCCGAGAGATGGAGAGACACAGAATCCGAAGCAGGCTCCCGCTCTGAGCTGTCAGCACAGAGCCCGACACGGGGCTAGAACTCACTAACCGCGAGATCATGACCTGAGCCAAAGTCGGACGCTCAACCGACTGAGCCACCCAGGTGCCCCAGTAAGTGTTGTTATTTAGATTCCTCTACTGGTTGTCTGTGATGATTAATTTTTGTCCTTCCTGCTAGCAAAGGGAAGAGGGACACCTTTCAAAATGTATCTCCCACTTTTAGGCAAATATGTGGAGAGCAGGGCCTCCTTCTTAAGTGCCTTCAGCTCTTGATAATAAATAATAATCCTTATGACACAGATTTTGAGGTGATATTCTAGTTTCCTTCACTATGGACTTTGGTGGATAATGTGTCAGTATTGGTTCATTATTTGTAACAAATATACCACACTGATATGGAACGGTGATGGTTGGGGAGGCCGTGTATATGGGTGATGGGGAGGGGGTATGTGGGAACTCTCTAAAATTCCAGATCACATTTGCTGTGAACTGTAGATTACTCTAAAAAAAAAATAAAGCCTATAACTTTTTTAACACAAAAAAGCACGAAGAAGAAAAAGATGGACCATGATCCTTCCACCTTTCTAATCTTTTTAAATGCTGTTGAGGTTTTTTAATTTCAGAGAAATACATAGCCATTCCCCAAGAAAACTGTTCTTTGTCCAAGACCCCTAATCCCTTGCAGCAAAGGCAGTCCTGAGAAGAAAATACATTGCAATCCAGGCCTATCTCAAGAAACAAGAAATATCCCCAACCTAACCTCACACCTAAAGGAACTAGAAGCAGAGCAGCAAAGAAACCCCAAATCCAGGGGCGCCTGGGCGGCTCAGTCGGTTAAACTTCCGACTTCAGCTCAGGTCACGATCTCGTGGTCCGTGAGTTCAAGCCCCGCGTCGGGCTCTGGGCTGATGGCTCAGAGCCTGGAGCCTGCTTCCGATTCTGTGTCTCCCTCTCTCTCTGCCCCTCCCCCGTTCATGCTATGTCTCTCTCTGTCTCAAAAATAAATAAACGTTAAAAAAAATAATTAAAAAAAAAAAAAAAGAAACCCCAAATCCAGCAGAAGAAGAGAAATAATACAGATGGGAGCAGAAATAAACAATATAGAATCTGAAAAAAACAGTAGAACAGATCAACGCATCAAAGAACTGGTTTTCTGAAAGAATAAACACAATTGATAAACCCCTAGCCAGACTTTTCAAAAAGAAAAGAGAGAGGACCTATAAAATCATGAATGAAAGAGAAGAGATCACAACCAATACCACAGAAATACAAACAATTATTAGAGAATACCATGAAAAAATATATGCCAACAAACTGGGCAACCTGGAAGACATGGACAAATTCCTGGACACCCACACACTACCAAAACTCAAGTGGGAAGAAATAAAATATTTGAACAGACCCATAACCAGCGAGGAAACTGAATCAGTTATCAAAAATCTCCCAACAAATAAGAGCCTAGGCCAGATGGCTTCCCAGAGAAATTCGACCAGACATTTAAAGCAGAGTTAATACCTATTCTTCTCAAGCTGTTCCAAAAAATAGAAATGGAAAGAAAACTTTCGGACTCATTCTATGAAGCCAGCATTACCTTGATTCCCAAACCAGATAGAGACTTCACTAAAAGGGAGAACTACAAACCAATATCCTTCTTGAACATGGATGCAAAAATTCTCAACAAGATACTGGCAAATCGAATTCAACAGTATATTAAAAGAATTATTCACCATGACCAAGCGGAATTCATTCCTGGGCTGCAGGGCTGGTTCAATATTCACAAATCAATCAGTGTGATCCATCACATTAAAAGAAGAAAGGATAAGGGCCATATGATCCTGTCAATAGTTGCAGAAAAAGCATTTGACAAAATACAGCATTCTTTCTTAATAAAAACCCTCAAGAAAGTCGGGATAGAAGGAACATAGCTTAACATCATAAAGCCATATATGAAAAGCCCACAGCTAATATTATCCTCAATGGGGGAAAATTGAGAGCTTTCCCTCTGAGATCAGGAACACTACAGGGATGTCCACTCTCACCGCTGTTGTTTAACATAGTGTTGAAAGTCCTGGCCTCAGGAATCAGACAACAAAATGAAATAAAAGGCATCCGAATTGGCAAAGAACAAGTCAAACTTTCACTTTTTGCAGATGACATGATACTGTACATGGAAAACCCAAAAGACTCCACCAAAAAGCTGCTAGAACTGACATATGAACTCAGCAAAGTCACAGGATATAAAATCAATGTACAGAGATCAGTTGCATTTCTATACGCCAATAATGAAACACTAGAAATAGAAATCAATAAATTGATCCCATTTACAATAGCACCAAGAACCATAAAATACCTAGGAATAAACCTAAGCAAGGATGTAAAAGATCTGTATGCTTAAAACTATAGAACACTTAAGAAAGAAATTGAAGAAGACACAAAGAAATGGAAAAACATTCCCATGCTCATGGACTGGAAGAGCAAATATTGTTAAGATGTCAATAATACCCAAAGTAATCTACCCATTCAGTGAAATACCAAAATTGCACCAGCATTCTTCTCAGAGCTAGAAGAAACAATCCTAAAATTTGTATGGAACCACAAAAGACCCTGAATAGCCAAGCTAATGTTGAAAAAGAAAACCAAAGCCAGAGGCATCACAATCCCAGACTTTAGCTTCTACTACAAAGCTGTAATCATCAAGACAGTATGGTATTGGCACAAAAACAAGACACATAGACCAATGGAATAGAATAGAGAACCCAGAATGGGACCCACAAATGTACAGCCAACTAATCTTTGAGAAAGCAAGAAAAGGGTATCCAATGGAAAACAGTCCCTTCAGCAAATGGTGCTGGGAGAACTGGACAGTAACATGTAGAAGAATGAAACTGGACCACTTTGTTACACCATACACAAAAATAAAGTCGAAATGGATTAAAGACCTAAATGTGAGACAGGAAACCATCAAAACCCTAGAGGAGAAAACAGGCAACAACCTCTTGCCATTTGCAACAATGCGGATGGAACAGGAGGGTATTATGCTAAGTGAAATGAGTCAGTCAGAGAAAGACTGTACCATATGCTTTCACTCATATGTGGAATTTGAGTAACTTAAGAGAAGACCATGGGGGAAGCAAAGGGGGAAAAATAGCTTTTAACAAAGAGGGAGGCAAACCATAAAAGACTCTTAAATACAGAGAAGAAACTGAGGGTTGATTTGCGGGGGGTGTGGGGGAGAGGGGAAAATGGGTGATGAGCATTGAGAAGGGCACTTGTTGGGATGAGCACTGGGCATTGTATGCAAGCAATGAATCTACTCCCAAAGTCAAGAGGACACTATATATGCTGATGTTAGCTAACTTGACAATAAATTAGATTTAAATAAATAAATAAGTAAATAAATACATAAATAAATTTGTTGAAACTTTCAAAAAAAAGGCCCTTAATCCCTGAGGAGACCCCAAAACTAATCAAACACTAGCTATTGTTGGTAGTAATATTATGAATTGTTGATAATAATGAAAATAATAATAATGTGCTACAGTTTCTATCAGATCAACATAAATTTTATCGAGGAGTACCAATACAGAGCTATAAAATTCTTAATTACTATAATTAAAAATAACATTCATCTAAGACACATTGTTTATTGAGATGGATGATATATAATACAGTGCACTAAGAGACTTCAAATATCTAGTATAATCCCCCAAAGAGCCTCAGTTTATAGGTTGGGAAACTGATAAACAATGTTCTCCAAGCCACCAACCTAATAACTGGGGAAGATGTGGTTGTAGCTCAGGTAAGCACAATTTCAAAGCTTAGGTGAGTTCTTAGGGCTGTCACTGTACTTCCTGCAACAGAACCAGCTAGAGAACAGTTCTAGTTGTTGAGGAATGATTAATTTTTCATGGGTCTTGATTCTGGGTATGAAAGGGGAAAAGATGAGGGATGGTAAATTAGAGCCAAAGCAAGAAGATGGTTCTGATCCCATTTTTTTTTTTTTTTTTTTTTTTTTTTTTTTAGCCACATTCAAAAAAATTGCTTCTTGAACACAGTGGACAACTTTATCCTTTACAAAGGAGAGGAATGGACTTCACTTCCTAGTTACACCCTTAGTTTTTAATGCGAAGGTGAACAGGATTTTTTGTGTGGATATTTTCTGTGCTCTGGCTCACAAGCGATTTATTGTTACATGTGAATAGCACATTCATTATGTTAATATATTTCCTAAAGAAATGCATTTCCAATTAAATTATTTCCTAATGAAAACAAATGTATCCTTTTATGTTCCCTGTCCCATCTTCCCAAGCTTCCGTGAGGGGAATTGGAAACTAATTCCTTAGAACAGATGTTTCTGTAACTGATTCAACCATTTCAGGATACTGGGAGCCTTTATTCATTCTCTAATATCCCTTTAATAAATCTTTAGGTTAGAACATCAACGTTGGAATTGGATTGGTGCCACAATAGGTAGAAAGAAGGCAAATGAACCAAGCATGCTTTTAGTTAGGAATCTGCCACGCTACAAAATAGTGTGAGAGACGACAACATTGCATGCTACTTTAAAAATAAAGTAATTGATCCATTTTAAGAAATCATCCAAAATCTCAACCAATCAAAGGACCTGCTTAAAAGCACAAGATTCCTCTGAAACTAGCATTGCAAGGAGACAGAAACAATTTTCAAAGCCACCAAAATATGTCTGTCATTAGCTGGCCTCTCTCAGTCAGGTAATGGAGAAGAATCTCAGAGTTACCATCTCTATTTCTGGCAAAGGAACTTCCATTTAAATATTTCAACATTCTTTTCAGAATGTCCCTTTCAGCATGTGAGGCTGCTGTATGGCAGAAAAACGGAAGGAAGGAACCCTGAAGGACAGAACGCAACAGGACTGACAGAAAAGCTACGGTCTTGATTCTGCTTCAAGCTCCTTCCAGCCCCAAATTCAAAATGTCCACGTTCACGCATTAATATGGTCATAACTGCTACATGATCTTGGACACCTCAATTCCTGTCCTTATCCTTCAGGATTCTCACCTTTTCTCCATTCTTTTCATTTTGTTTTAGGCCTGAGAATCTTATAGTCAGTAGTGCTTATTTTCCCAAGGTAAGCAACTTCTATGTCTTCTAAAGAAAACTCACCTGCTCTGAAACTCCTTCTCCATAGCGAAGCAAAGTCACAAAATGCTCACAGTTGTTGACAAGTATGTCATAATCCACCTCTTGTCCAATAACAATCTCTGACCGCTGCATGACTTCCTCCATGGGGAGAGGAGGATAAGTTTCATCATATTTATTGTTTATTCTGTATGTGTCGTTTCCCACGACATCCTTCAGGGGCTGCATCTTCACCAGGGCCTTCCTGCTAAATATAGACTTGGCGCTTGTAAATGCTGCAGGAATGCCATCCTCTATAAGGAGAATTCTGGTTAGCAAGATGTGGTGACCCAGCTCAGAGAACCCCAATGCCAGAGTATTGCAATGCCACATGTTTGGAAGTGATGGAGTCACTGAACCCAGCTCGGTTCCCAACTTAGCACCAAACCAGAAACCACTTTAATCATACCAGGCTTAATAACTCACTTGGTAGTTTATCTATAATGAGGGAAAATAGAAGAGAAACCTGTATCTGCCCATAGAGAAAATTGAGTGAGAAAACTACCCATTCTTGAGAAACAAGTTCTCTATCAATTGGCATTATTATTAGAGATCTTGGTATGTGTCCCTAACAGAATACAAATAAAACCATTGTCTCCTTTTTTTTCCCTATAAAATATGCTTTTATTCAGCATCTGAACCCTTCCCAGCTACTCTCTTTGGGCCTCAGCTGTGTGCATTGTGATTGATAAGCTCGTCCTAGTTGTCTAAGTGTGCTCCTTACCCCTTTCTCTGCTTTTTACACTTGTTCTTTCAACTTGGCTTCAATTTGGTTCCAATTTGAAACCCCTCCAAGGGGTCAGCTGGGGTCAAGCTGGGGCCCTGCTTTTATCTTGCCAGTTCCTTTAGGCCAAGAAACTAAGTCCTGAAACTGAATCTAACCTAGTAGGCCCTGTCCACCAGATGCAGCCCCATGCAATGCCATACCCACCTGTTACATGTCCCACCCCTGCAACTCCCTTTTAACTGCCTCAGTTGGCAAACAGTTACCTTTGTCTAGATACCTTTGTCTCCTGGCCTGCTACTGCCAGTATCTGAGGTTGGACAGATGATTGCTCAGTGTTCAGCTCTAACACCTGGCCCTGGTCCCTCTCCATCTGCCCAAGACTGCTATGTTTGGCTATGTGTTCAAGTCAATCATGAGAGAGTCTCCATGTAACCGGTGTGAAGAGAGTCTTCCTTTTTGTAATAACTAAAAGCTAACTTTCTTTTCCACTCCCTTTTTTTTCCTACCTTCCAAGTTCCTTTTCCTTCAAGCAGCATTTCCAGTTAATATCTTACACATTGGAAGTTCTTGTACAAGTTCTTAGAGCAGAGATCTCCTAGTTAGAATTACTAAAGTTTTATTTACACTAGTCTGATGCTATCAATTTATAGAGGAGGACACTGAAGCTTAGAGAGGTAAACTGGCTTGCAAAATACCACCTGAGTAGTTAACAATAGAACCAGAAAACTGCGTTTCAGTCTACAGGATCAGAGCTCAGTACTAGAACCATATTAAAATGGAGCTTAACACATGAAAATAAGGGAAGAGCAGAAAAATCTCTTATTGTATTCCAGACGTGAAAACTGCAGAGATATTGCAGCATTGCTTACTGTTAATCACTAGACTCTGCAGAAACTAATGGGTGTGTATCGTAAATGTCACTTTATTTGCCATTTCCATTTCCAATATTCTAGAACAAGAGGCAAATATCTCAAGATGTTGCAAAAGTCACTACATTAAAAATTCTCAGACATCTCCAAGATAGTAAGACCAAGGTTATTAAAACTTCTTTCTAAATGTAACTTGAAGAAAAAAAAATCTCCAGGCTACTTGTTATTTGCATACAGTTTTTTTCTTAAAAAATGAATTAATTTGTGCTTATTTCTAAATATTTAGGAAATATATAAAAAAACAACATAAATGTGTAAATTTAAATCACCCATTATCTGCCCAACCATAATCATGTTATTATTTTGATAATAATATTATCATATCCTTCTATTATGTCTTTTATTAACACATGTATATTGAAGCATGCCTATGTGTGCATTCACATGGGTATATATTATTTCTTTGCAAAGTAGGTATAATATGACACACTGCATTTTTAATCTAGATTTTTTTTCAAGTAAATATCATGCAAGATTATTTCTCAAGCAATTAAGCATGTCCAGAAATATGATTTTTAATGGCCGTTAAATAGCTATTGTTTTGGCTTATCTAGCACCCCATCCCACCTCTGCCTCTTTCTTTCTGGAAATGATTTTGTGCGGGCTAATCACAGTATCTCCTTCTCCAGGGCACAACGATGGTGCAGTGATGGGCATGGGATCCACACTCGCCCAAATCAGATTGTTCTCCATGCTATTTCTAACTGCAACAGGCAGGGATTGGCCCTCTCTTATTAGATCACAAGACTGTAAGAATAAGAGCCTAAGGATGTTGATGACTATCAGTTCAGTCTCCTAGAGAGGCATAGTCTGGGAGAATTAAGACAATACTTGGAAAGGAAATGCAGATGTGAGTCTTGATACTCATGTTTATGCCCCTACATCCAGGCATCCTTGAAGCCAGCACCAACCATCTTTATCCTTTTTTGTAGTTTTCCTCAGTGAAGCAATGAATTTGCCTTTTTGCTTATGCTAACTTTTGTTTGTTTCCGTTACTTGCAACTAAAGAATTCTGTCAATATTCTGTGACAAAGTCATAATTCACTTAACTAGTCCACTATTGAATCTAAGCCATTGTTGGCTTCTTTTTTTTTTTTTAACCTCTTCATCCCCTTCACATATTTCTTTTTTTTTTTTTTTTTTCAACGTTTTTTATTTATTGTTGGGACAGAGAGAGACAGAGCATGAACGGGGGAGGGGCAGAGAGAGAGAGGGAGACACAGAATCGGAAACAGGCTCCAGGCTCCGAGCCATCAGCCCAGAGCCTGACGCGGGGCTCGAACTCACAGACCGCGAGATCGTGACCTGGCTGAAGTCGGACGCTTAACCGACTGCGCCACCCAGGCGCCCCCATTTCACATATTTCACCTATCCCCCTATCCCTCCCCTTTGGCAACCACCCATTTGCTCTCTGTATTTGTGAGTCTGTTTCTGGTTTGTTTGTTCATTTGTGATTTTGTGGGTTTTGTTTTTTTTGTGGGTGAGTGGTTTTTTTTTTAGATTCCACATAGAAGTGAAATCACATGGTATTTGTCTTTATCTTATTTCACACAGCATAATACCATTTAGATCCATCTATGTTAAGGCAAATGCAAAGATCTCATTCTTTTTTATGGCTAACATTCCATTATATATATATTACATATTATGTATATATGTATGTGTATATACATATACATAACTTCTTGTGTATATATATATATATTTGTGTGTGTGCATGTGTGTGTGTGAGCGAGTATATATATTACATCTTCTTTATCCATTCATCTCTCAGTGGACACCTAGGTTGCTTCCTTATCTTGGCCCTTGTAAATAATGCTGCAATAAACATAGGGGTACATACATCTTTTCGAATTAGTGTTTTCACTTTCTTTGGGTAAATATCCAATAGTGGAATTATTGGATCATCGGTATTTTTGAGGAAATTTTAATTTTCTGTGGAAATATCATACTGTTTTCCACAATGGCTACACCAATTTATATTCCCACTGACAGTGCAGGAATATTCTCTTTTCTCCACATCCTCACCATCATTTGTTATTCTGCCATTGCCTGTTTTTTAAACTTTTATGAGATAGAAGTGAATACCTTTATGCTGAATGTTATTCTACATCTTTATAAATACTTCTGAAGAATAGACTCAGAGAAGTAAAATTACAGGGTCAGAGCATAGGAACTCTTTTAAGACTCTTCATACACACTATTAAATTGCTTTCTTTTGTTTTCAATATATGAAGTTTATTGCCAAATTGGTTTCCATACAACACCCAGTGCTCATCGAAGGTGCCCTCCTCGATACCCATCACCCACCCTCCCCTCCCTCTCACCCCCTATCAACCCTCAGTTTGTTCTCAGTTTTTAAGAGTCTCATGCTTTGGCTCTCTTCCACTCTAACCTCTTTTTTTTTTTCCTTCCCCTCCCCCATGGGTTTCTGTTAAGTTTCTCAGGATCCACAGAAGAGTGAAGCCATATGGTATCTGTCTTTCTCTGTATGGCTTATTTCACTTAGCATCACACTCTCCAGTTCCATCCATGTTGCTACAAAGGGCCATATTTCATTCTTTCTCATTGCCACGTAGTATTCCATTGTGTATATAAACCACAATTTCTTTATCCATTCATCAGTTGATGGACATTTAGGCTCTTTCCATAATTTGGCTATTGTTGAGAGTGCTGCTAGAAACATTGGGGTACAAGTGCCCCTATGCATCAGTACTCCTGTATCCCTTGGGTAAATTCCTAGCAGTGCTACTGCTGGGTCATAGGGTAGGTCTATTTTTAATTTTCTGAGGAACCTCCACACTGTTTTCCAGAGCGGCTGCACCAATTTGCATTCCCACCAACAGTGCAAGAGGGTTCCCGTTTCTCCACATCCTCTCCAGCATCTATAGTGTCCTGATTTGTTCATTTTGGCCACTCTGACTGGCGTGAGGTGATATCTGAGTGTGGTTTTGATTTGTATTTCCCTGATGAGGAGCGACGTTGAGCATCTTTTCATGTGCCTGTTGGCCATCCGGATGTCTTCTTTAGAGAAATGTCTATTCATGTTTTCTGCCCATTTCTTCACTGGGTTATTTGTTTTTCGGGTGTGGAGTTTGGTGAGCTCTTTATAGATTTTGGATACTAGCCCTTTGTCCGATATGTCATTTGCAAATTTCTTTTCCCATTCCGTTGGTTGCCTTTTAGTTTTGTTGGTTGTTTCCTTTGCTGTGCAGAAGCTTTTTATCTCCACAAGGTCCCAGTAGTTCATTTTTGCTTTTAATTCCCTTGCCTTTGGGGATGTGTCAAGTAAGAAATTGCTATGGCTGAGGTCAGAGAGGTCTTTTCCTGCTTTCTCCTCTAGGGTTTTGATGGTTTCCTGCCTCACATTCAGGTCCTTTATCCATTTTGAGTTTATTTTTGTGAATGGTGTGAGAAAGTGGTCCAGTTTCAATCTTCTGCATGTTGCTGTCCAGTTCTCCCAGCACCATTTGTTAAAGAGACTGTCCTTCTTCCATTGGATATTCTTTCCTGCTTTGTCAAAGATTAGTTGGCCATACATTTGTGGGTCTAGTTCTGGGGTTTCTATTCTGTTCCATTGGTCTATGTGTCTGTTTTTGTGCCATATTAAATTGTTTTCATGAATGATGTTATCAACTTTCATTTCCTTCAACAATATCCTTGCTTTGGTTTCATTATACCCTTATCAACACTGACTTATCACTTTTAAATGTTTGCTAATGTGATAGGCATAAAATGTGTTATTCTGTTGTACAATTCCTAGATCAGTCCCTTTAAAGATGGGTATTGACTTCTTTTCTTCTTCTACATACTGTTCATAGTTCTTTACCCATATGTTTGTTGGGATTTTGCTGTTTATGTATCCCCAGCATCTAGAATAGCCTTTGGCACATACTGGGTAATCTATAAATAGATGTTGAACAAATTGAAATGATTTGTGTGATAGGTAAAGACACTGACGCTTATGTTTGTGAGCAATATTCTCCCCAGTGGATTATTTCCTTTTTAATTATGTTTTTTTTAATCCAGAGATTTTACTGGATTCTAATGTTAATTGGTTAACATTTTAATGTTGATTGGTCTTTGTGATTTAGCCAAAGCCACTTTGGTCTTACTATGTCCTTCATTAAACCTATTTCAGATAGATTTATCTACTTTCTACATTTTATTTCTTTTTTTTTATGATTTCATTCATGATTCCTTCTTATAACAAGAGAATTCAAAACCTCCAGGAGTTGTGGGAAACAAAACTTACCTAGAGGTGCTATGTTGATAACATAACCATCACCCAGGTACAGTGCCCAGTGCTGATAGCCAGAACGAAACACTTCAATCAAGTCCCCTGGCTGGGGGTTACCAGGATAGCTCAAACTAAAGCAATCATTAAACGCCATCTGCAATGACAGACACAAAGACGATCTAGCTGACATGACTTGCTAAAAGAAAATCAGTTTAAGACTTCCACAGAAGTATAAGGATACAGAGTTTATTGGGATTGCATTCCTTATTAAAGACTTAAACTCACACCACTGTCCTTTGTATGATCATTCTTTGTATGATTCCAACACTGAATTATGTGTGCAAAAGTGAAAAAACAAGTGGGAAAGAATTTTTCTGCTAATTGTTTAATTTTCTATAGTAATGCTTCTCATCCTGATCAACCCCAGGGCTCCTTTACGATAATCAGCATCTTATAGTTCTCTCTTTAAATCCAGATATTCATAGATAATATGATTTACCCATACACAAAATTTCAAAAATAGTAATATGGTGCCCTATTGGAACAGAAAGGGGAAGTAAATATACAATAGTACGTATTTTACTTATGTAAATAGTCGGTCCATGACTATACAAAAAGATACAATAAAGTGTCCATAAGTGTGCACTTACTTAGCATGAAAGAGTCAACAGTCAGTGGCAGAAGATGAGAAGCCTTTCAGCCTCTCAAATAAGTAAAATCAAAGAACAGGGTATGGGAGGACTGACACTGATATTATGTGGAAAAAATACCTTGTATTGCAAAACTTACTCTCTCATTTAACTTAAGCAGAAAGAAGTTCCAGACTCAGAGGAGTGGCCAGTCACATATTCAGTCATACTGTAATACACGGGACATTTATTCCTTGTGCCAAACTGCTGTGCAATCTAGGTACTTCAGTCTCTACCCACTAAATATCAGTAAATGCTCTTTGTCATGTGACAACCACAAATATCCACACAGATTTCCACCCCTCCCCTACTGCCCCATTTACTGCCTGATTCCTGACTTACTGATTCCAGAAACAGTGTTAAGGTGGCCACCGTAGAAGTGAGACAACTTGGAAGGTTGGGGAGTTCGTCATGTTGATGAATATGTCTGAAAATTCTAAGCTTGGTGAGTTTTTTTTTCCTTTTAAGTCACTATTTTTCAGAAAGAACATATAAGTCTCTGATGGTCGATTTTTATGAAAGGTTACATTTTCTACATATGTATGGCATGGGAGTAGAATGACTCAGCAGGCAGAAGTTACAGACATTCATCAGTATTCAAAAGGAGATTTAGTGCTATATCCATGTTGAATCTCTAATTGACAGCAGAGTTTCTCATCATCTCTCACTCTAATGTAGATATGTACGCTCAATTACAAAATAAATCCAAGTGCCAGAAAGGGAAATTTCCAAACCATCTAAATTATATTCATAATAGCACAGACTAAGGACTTGGGAATACTGACTATCATTTTGCTGGCACCCTAAAAGTCTTTTTTTTACAACACTTAATATTGGAAGGGTGTTTTCCCAAGTATTTGTATGCCATCTGTTGAAAACTTCAATCACCACACTGTCACAGGAATCTGGCCAAATGTACGCTGTCCATCTGTTGAAAAATAACTATTAAAACAACTTTATAGGAACCATTAAGTCTAACCACTCTCTCAAATATGTTTGAGTCTTATTAATATGGGGTTCAGAATTTGGCCACATGGGCACCAAAAGGAAAAATAGATAATATACTATGAAATAAACAAACACATTTCCCATGAATGGGATTCAGCAAGCACACACAGCTGCCTACTAGAATTCAGCGACCTAGCCAAGCTTACAATAATAATCACCCTTTGAACAGAGAGCACTTTGTAGTATAACTTTTTTTTTCAAATGCACTATTGCAATTAACCCTATTTAACTTCTTTAAAACCTACCACTACTTATGTTATCGTTCCATTGTATAGAAAAAAGGATATAGTAGCTAATGCCAACTTTTGGAAAATACCCATTGAAAGCTTCATACAGATCACTTATGTTGGGGTTACATCACAATAAACCCATCGTTAGTTGAAAATATCATAGGTCAAAATGCATTTAATTCACCTAACCTACCAAACAGCTTAGCTTAGCTTAACCTACCTTATACATGCTCAGAGCACTTATGTTAGCCTACAGTTGGCAAAATCATCACAAAGCCTGTTTTATAATAAAGTATTGAACATCTCATGTAATGTATGGAGAACTGTACTGAAAATGAAAAATGTGGTTGTATGGCTATAAGGGTACAAAATGGTTCTAAGCATATCAGTTGTAGTTGCTACAGCTCGGCACCACTGCCCCAGCAGCCAGAGACAGGATTGGATGTATCACTAGCCCGGGAAAAGATCCAAAGTCAAAATTCAAAGTATGGTTTCTACTGAATGCATATTAGTTTTGCACCATTTTAAGTAAAAAAAAAAAATCATAAACCAAACCATCGCTGAGTCAGGGACCATTTATATTATAACTACAGAGGGGGAATAATGGAAATGGGTGTTAAAGATGTGAGTTCTTGTCTCAAGGTCGTCTATTTGCTATTAAAAAATAGCAATAGTTGGGCAAAATGTCTGTGTCACAGTTTCCTGTTTTTTTTTTTTTTTTTAATTCCAGTTAGGGGCGCCTGCGTGGCTCAGTCGGTTGGGCATCCGACTTCGGCTCAGGTCATGATCTCACGGTCCGTGAGTTTGAGTCCCGCGTTGGGCTGACAGCTCAGAGCCTGGAGCTGCTGACAGCTCAGAGCCTGGAGGCTGCTTCGGATTCTGTGTCTCCCTCTCTCTGCCCCTCCCCCACTCATGCTCTGTCTCTCTCTGTCTCGGAAATAAACATTAAAAAAATTTAAATTCCAGTTAGTTAACATCCAAAGTAGTATTAGTTTCAGGTGCACAGTTTAGTGATTCAACACTTCCATACCTCACCCGTTGCTCATCACGACAAGTGTCTCCTTAATCCCCATCACCTAGTTCACTCATCCCCCTGTGGTAACAGTCAACTTTTTCCCTATAGTTGAGTCTGTTTCTTGGTTTGTCTCTCTCTTTCTCCCCCCATGACCATTTGTTTTCTTTCTTCAATTCCACATACGAGTGAAATCATACGCTATTTGTCTTTCTCTGACTGACATATTTTGCATCAGTTTCCCCACCTTGCAGGCACGTATAAGAATATCAGTTTATCTCAAAAGGTTGTGGCAAGTAATCCCAAATGGACGGGCTAAAAGCTGTCACAAGTGCTTTGTGAACTGGCCAGAGCTAGACAGGTGGACGGTAAAACAGCAGTGGCTCTTTGTACATGTTGCCACAGTGGTTCATGGCTTTTGTGTGATTTTGGTTCCTTAGCCTTTCAGCCTTTGTGGAATGGGTAATTCCACTGCCCACTTTTAATATATTTAACACATTTTCCATTCCGGCATATGGTTTGCAAACTGATTTATAAATGTAAGCTAATTGATTTCCTGAAGCCTATCCTATTTATAATGAAGGATGACAAGATAACAAGGAAACTAGTTCTTGTAGTTACCACTCAAGAAACTAAGGGAAGAGACTGGAGGCTAAGATGTACGGGGAAAGTGAGTGCCCACACCAAGTGCTTAGAATCGCAGCAATTTACTGCAGAAAAGTACTTTAGACATTACCTAATCCACTGCTCTCCAAATTTGTTTTTAGCATCAGAGCCCTGAATTAAACCAAATATCAGATGGGCCCACAAAAATATAAAACATAAAAGTAGCTCTGCCCTTGATGAAGTCAGGAAAGAGCATGAGAGCCCCATCTGCTCCTCACTGTGGCTGCTTCTGAGGTTGTCTGGGGCCCCAGAAATTCTAGGAATGGAGCTTGAATAACACCCATCTAGTTCTAGCAGAAGCCCCTCATTTTCAAGACAGAAGAAATAGAAACAGGCAGGTAATTTGACTTGTCAAAGGTCATATACTATTTTACAAAAGATTTTCAATAGTTGCCAGAGCAGGGGTTCCTGCGTGGCTCAGTCAGTTGAGTGTCCCACTTCGGCTCAGGTCATGATCTCACAGTTTGTGAGCCCACATCGGGCTCTGTGCTGACAGCTCAGAGCCTGGAGCTGCTTCGGATTCTGTGTCTTGCTCTCTCTCTGCCCCTCCCCTGCTCATGCTCTGTCTCTCTCTGTCTCAAAAACAAATAAAACATTTTAAAAAATTAAAAAATAATAATTGCCAGAGCAATTGAATATTCATTGCAAAAAAAAAAAAAAACTAAACTAAAACCTCCACATAAGTCTCACATCTTATACAAAAAATATTTCAAAACAGATCATGGAATTAAATGTAAATCTATAAAACACAGAGGTGGGGGGAGCACATAGGAAAAACTCCCCAGGATCTAGAGGAGACAAAGAGTTCTTAGTCTTGATACAAAAAGTACTACCCATAAAAGAAAAAAAAAACTGACAAATTGACATCCTCAAAGTTTAAAACTTTTGCACTGCAAAATATCCTGTTAAAAGCTCAAAAAGACAAGCTATAAAATGGGAGAAAAGATTTGCAAAACACATATCTGAGAAAGGACTAGTATTGAGAACACGTAAAGAACTCTCAAAACTGAAGATTAAAAGAGCAAAGAATACAATTAGAACATGTTCAAAAGACACAAAGACGTTTCACCAAAGAAATGACACAGATGTCAAGTAAGCCATGTTAAACACCATTAACCACTTGGGAAGTACAGATTAAAACCACAATGGGATAGAACCCCACACTTATCACAAGCGCTAAAATAAAAAATAGTGACAACAGAAAATGCTGGCAAGGATGCACACTAAGTGTATCACCCATTTGCTGGTGAGAATATAAAATGGTATAGCCACTCTTGAAGCAATGCAGCGATTTCTTTAAAAACTTGTTAACTACCATACAATCCAGCGATTGTACTCCCAGACACGTACCCCAGAGACTGAAGACAATAAAGACTTATATTTACACAAAAACCTGTACGTGAGAATTTAGAGCAGCTTATTCACAATATTCAAAAACTGGAAATAGCCCAGGTGACCTTCAATGTGTAAATAAATTGTGGTATAGCCATACCGTGGAATACTACTAGGGAATAAAAAGCAACAAACTATTGATACATTCAGCAACCTGAAGGAATCCCAGATAATTAGGCTGAGTGAAAAACGCCAATGCCAAAACGTTTCATACTCTACGATTCTTTTTATAGAACATTCTCGAGATGACAAAATTATAGAAATAGAGAACAAATAGTTGTTGCTAGGGGTTAAAAAAAGTGGTGAGACAGAAGTAGGTGTGGCTATAAAAGGACAACCTGAGAGATTCTAGAGATCATGGAAATGTTTTCATCTGGATCATGCCAATTTCAATAACCTGCCTGTGATATTATACTATAGTTTTGCACGCTGTTACTATTGGGGGAAACTGGCTAAAGATACAAGGGCTCTCTATCGTATTTCTTACAATTGCATGTAAATCTACAATTGCCTAAAAACATACACATTAGTTAAAAAAACAGACCAATGCTTTTTTTAATATAGAACATAGAAGAGGATAAATATGTGGAAGTTATACTGAGGCAGATTTTAGCTGTGCATAAGGAAAACTTCTTTGAAAGTGATCCAACAATGGAATAGAGTACCTTGTGCAGATAGTAGGCTGTCACTGGGAATGTTTAAATACAGTAAGGGTTGATGAAAATAACATTTCCATGGTGGTGGTGGGAGGGACAATAGTTAGAGTAAGAAGGCCTTGTAAGGTCCCTTATAAGCTCTAATGTTCTCTCATTCTATTTCCCAGGAACTGTGCAAGGTGTGATCCTCAAATCAACACCATGAAGTAGAGATAATTATTTCCCCCATTTTACAGATGAGGCATATGATGTTTACAGCAGCTCAGGAACTTACCCAAAGTCACACAGGGGAAAAGGGCCAGGACTCAGATAAGCCTACCTCCAAGACGAGGTTCCTAATCCCATTCTTACTGCATTGCCTCCATTGCTGACACATCTGTGGCCCTTTTTTGAACACTGTTGGACCAGGTAACAACTGTGAGCTAATTATTATGATCACCATTTTATAGATAAGGAAACTGAGACTCCGATGAGTTAACCATCAGGCCTAAAGTCACAAAGGTAGTAAGTGACAGAGATAGAGCTCAATCCCAGGTCTGTCTTCTTATTCTAGACTGCATGTTCCTGCTTTATACCACTGATTTACATCACTAACCAAAGGAATTATTACTAAACGACATTTCATTTTTCCCTCTTCTCAAAAACCCATTGTGTAGAGAAGTTGCAAAAGCACAAAGAATAAACATTTCATGTAACAATACAGGAAGTGTTTAAACATTTATATGCAGAACTAGTGAGTGATGGGAAAAGGACCTTGGGGAATCCCTGCTCTTGTCCTGCAGGAGAGGTGTCAAGGTGGGGCTAGAAGCATCTAGAAGGTACCTAGACTCAGACGTTAGGGAAATGGCTGTAACCCGTCTGGTTGGGTAAGTCGATAGGCAGGGACCACGTCTACCCATTTCATTTGGGCACGAGATAATATTGTGCTTCATAAACATGAGTTAACAAGAACCCATTAAAGATACATTTATGAAGTCCTCTACTATGATCTGTGTGTGTCACCTTTAAGATAAAAAAATACTTTAACAGTTCATCTGCCCAGATTTGTTTATCTAGTTTATCATCAAGAGGGGCATGAAGGTAAGTCTGTAATCTTTGTACAAGAAACAGGCTACCCTGTTCATAGCTCCCTGTTGGTCCCAAAAGATATAACTGCCCCCCTGAACAGATAGGGACAGGCTGATTAACTTCTGCTCGTGTCCATGAGGCC
The DNA here is from genome assembly GCF_024362965.1 of Panthera pardus. Taxonomy (NCBI): domain Eukaryota; kingdom Metazoa; phylum Chordata; class Mammalia; order Carnivora; family Felidae; genus Panthera; species Panthera pardus. Next base: position 195,624 of record NW_026526774.1, read on the forward strand.
ACCTGTGTTACAGGAATACTAAGAGCACTTTTTCACAAACTACTCCCAAGAATGCTGTGGAAGTCTGAAATACTACCACAGATCATCCCTAGTCCAACAGTCTCCCAATGTGATTTGAACCCTTTCAGCTGCATTTTTCCATCCTTGGTCCTCCTACACTGAAATGGCTCCATGAAGCTCTGCAGTCTCAGAATGACTACTTCACAGCCCCTCAGAGCTCTAAGGATCTTTGGTCAGACATCCTCACTCTGCAGCTGAGGGTTCCACCTCACTGCCAAGTGAACCATCCTCCCAACCAGATGAACTAGCCTCAGCCACTGCCTGGAATCCTTCCAAGGCTCCCCACTACTGACTCCCCACCTTGCCTCCATATTTTCATCACTGCATCCCAGGAAAACCAAACTATTCATTATTCCTCACACTTCCCTGGAATTTCGTTGCTAACACTGCACCTTCTACCTGGAGTGCAGTGCCCATTTCCAAATGCCCCCCAAAGCCCCACTCTTGGGGATCCAGGTCAGATGCCACCTCCTCTCCAAGATCTTCTTGCAGTCGGCCAGAAATGACATCACCTTGGGAGTTTCTCCGTGCGTTTTATCTGACACCCATTGTGTTTCCCACACCTGCGTCAGTTACTGGTGTCCCGGGAATAATTTCTTCTGCTGGTTCTCGTTTGTCTCTATACCTTCAGTTGCTAGCAGAGCGCCTGGCACAAATAACTGCTGAGTAAATGTCTAATGAATGAAGGAATGAGAAGCCCAAGCCCAGGGAGGACAGAGTGGCTGGGTTTTTCCAGCACATAAATCATATTAATAGTCTTGAAAGCCAAAGTAATATCACCTAATATCTTATAATGCCAATTACTTGTATTATAATCCACATTCATCCAGTGAGGACGGTGGGTTTAAAAAAGCCTTTTGGATGGAAACCAATTTGACAATAAATTTCATATAAAAAAATAAAAAATAAATTAAAAAGCCTTTTTGGGCAGGACCAGTTTTCTAGTCATGATTCGGACACTTCATAACTGTGTGACTTGGAGACTGAGTCTCTCCCTGTGGACTCAGTTCTCCAATTTGTAACAAAGAGGGGTATTTGACAGGTGGTGCAAACAAGGTTGTCTGGAAGCCTAGAGGTCCTCCCCACCACCCCCAGCACACCTTGCTTGGGGTCCGGGTCGTCTTTCCCACCGGCGGCAGCTGCTGGGGTCCTGGGGTCTCCCTGGCCTCGCAGCTGCTGCCTCTCCGGCTACTGGCCACGGGCCCACTCCATCTGCTCCCTGGGAAGGTCAAGGCCACAGCAGCTCAGCCCCCCCCCCCCCCCACTCAGCGCCAGCCCTCCAGCGCCAACGCCAACCCCAACGCGAGGAGCTGTCCTGGCGCCTCGGACACTGCTGCGCACGCTCAAGTCTTCCGCACCCGCCCGCGCCACCGCCTGGGTCCCCACCCTCACCTGGAGGAGCCCGACAGAACACCTGATCTGTACGTACGCGCGCGCGCGCGCGCGCGCGCGGTAACTCACAGGCACACAGCGGTCAAAGCGCAGCCCCAGCATGGAATCCGACCAATGACTGCAGCCCTCCGCTCCCAGCCCCTAGGACACTCTTACATCAAACTTTGATGGTCCCAAGGGCTGTGCTAGGGGCTGCAGTTGCGAACTTGTCTTGTGGAGACACTCGTCATGAATGCACACTCACCGCTAGCTGTACACACCCTTCTAGCGCGGCACAAATTCCTTTACCCAGGAAAGGACCCATAGTCCCTGCGCCCCAAGAAAGCAGCTGGGTCTTGAACTCAGCAAAGGTGGGGAAAGGGAGTGGCCTTAGAAACCCTCCCTCCCGGCTTCGCGCCACACACACACACACACACACACACACACACACACCTACCCACACGGTGAGCGCTTGTGAGCCTGATCCAGAGACCAAAGGCTGTGAGGACACACATGGACCCCGTTCCCTTTGGACCCCTCTCTGTTACCACCCTCTAGCCTAGGATCAACTTCGGAGTGGGAAGGGGAGAGAAAGGAGAAAAGAAAGAAGAGTGTGCCCTCCCGCTACAGCCAGGTATTAGTTTCTCCCAGGGGCAAATTTACCTGGATCCTGATGGGGTGGGGCCTTCCTTAAAGACAGAAGTCTCTCTCTCTCAGGCAGCCCATTCATTCCCCCTCACCTCTTCTGCCCTTCCCCTACCAAAGGTCTGGTTCTGCAAGTCCCTTATTCAGCGTGACTTAGGTGCACGTGACAGAGCAGGGCCTAACTGACTCTCTTTCAGGCCTGGAAGGCCAGCAGAGGCTTCCAGAAATAAAACCGTGTGAGTTTAAAAATAAAGCTGGGCATGAAGAGTATCCTCTTTCTCACTGCTAAGAAAAGGGAGGCCAGGAATACTAGCCAGCTAAGTAAGGAAAGCCAGGCGGACTGCTAAATGAACTTTTCCGAGCTCTGCACAGGACTTTACTGCAAACAAGTCAGAACCTAGATTTTTACTCTGAATTAAATGGAATCTCAGCTGAAAGGCAGGATTCAGAGGCTGAAATAACTTGCTAATTTTGTGTGTGTTGCCACAGTGGGATAAGAATTATGTAAAGATGCAGCTGCCTTTATAAAGGAATCAGGTTCTGTCAAGATTAAGGGTGAATCTGCATGGTTTGAAAGTGAGTCTGGGTTTGGCAACTTTGGAGACATAGAGAAGGTAAAAAAGACATCGAAAGCATCAGGGATCTGGGTACAATTACTGGCAAAGTGGAAACTAGAACACTTGAGAGGTTGTGGCTTCGTGGGTTTTTTTCAAGCTTATATTTTTATTACATGTTCCCTATTTAATATATTTTTAGAGTCCTAAACTGAATCAGATATGCCTTTCAATCCTCGTTTAAGGTCTCGGAGAGAAAGCCATAAACATGCATTTACTTTATGTTCCTCAACTATTTCAATTGAGTCATCACTGAAGGAAGTGGTTCATGATTTTCTACAGGAGAGTTATTGTGAGCATTTATAAAGCCATCCTGCTTATGAGTTAAATTTATTATGTTTGCCAGGTTAATCTGTTTTCTCTAATCGGACACTTAATCATCCAGTCTCCTCTCTGTATTATGGATTCATGAGTGTGAACCAAAGAAGATTGCTCCAGTCAGGGCAAAATGATAAATTATCATTTCATTTTGGGGGTATTTGTGATTAAATGCATCATAATAGAATTAAAATGAAATAAATCTTATGATTTTACTTCCAGATCCCTGCCAGGTATAGAGAAAATGCATTTGGTTAAGGGTAAATTCAATTTGACGTCTGAATGAGATTTGTAGGAAAAACAGAGAAAGCGTTGTAGCTCAGGAGAACCCGGAGTTCTCTCTTCATTTCTACAGATTGGAGTGATGGTTAATCACTCAATGGTACTCTATGGATGAGCAGCCCAGAATTCAAATTTCCAGTCAGAAAGAATGAGGAATGAACCGTGGGCAGTTATAGCCAAAGTTTACCTGAATCTAGGGTTGTAATCCTGGGATCTCACGGGCTGCACGTGGCATACGATGGGAACAGATGTCAGATTACAACCAAAGGACCATTTGCCATTATTTTGGCTGTTATATTAAGTGAGGCACCACGTGCACGGCACCCCAGTTGTTGCCTAACTGGGTTGGAAGAGTTGAAAAACGTTGAAATAACTACAAAGAAGATGATTTAGTCATGTTGGTTGTTGAATAAAGTTCACATTCCAGGGAAAGCGCTGTGACAAAGCGAATCATTATTTGCGTTTGTAATACATAAAGGCTAAAACCGATTGGCATTGTGTGATGTCAGACAGAATGCTTGAGACAACTTTTTTCTGTGTGGATATTTTACACACACACACACACACACACACACACAATCAGCAAAGTACTTTCATATCCTTTGTATCATTTGATCCTCATAACAAATCCGTGACTACTCAGGTCCTGGCAGTTGCCCTGAGACCTAAGCCATGAAGTTCCTTATTCAGTGTCTGTGAGGATTGGACCAAGATCAGGCCTGTTTGTGGAGAGGTCTTCCTCTACCCAGACTTTCTCTTTATTAGACAGCAAAAGCAGAGTTTTCCTTTTAGATAAAAAAAATAAAATAAAATTAGAAAGAAACCCACATGCCAAACCGCACAAAACCAAAAGGCCTGTACAAATATGAGGTGAATGAGGCCTGGTGCAAAAAAGATGGTCTTAAAAAGATCTTGTGGCCTTGCCTGAGATACTTCCTAAGATGATGATATTGGAGGCTGTTGGCTACATGAGCATGGCAAGTGAGAGCTGAGACAGTCACTCAAATAGTTTCGACCCTGTGCCCCGAAACCCATGCTATTAAAGTAAAAACTTTTTTCTTGACTGGAATATCCAGGCTCGTGTCTACTCAGACTAGATTTTTACACAAATTGCCCAAGCCTCTCATCCAGTTGGCCTTGTACATTCTTGGTCAGTATGAATGGATCTAGAGATTTGTTTCCCTAAAGACTCCTCATGTAGTGCACATCCAGGCTATGTGATCTGTCTGTGATTACTGCTTCTGAGTGGTAGTGTGCATTTGAAATGACTAAGCTTGGTAAATTAGGCTGAACTGAGTCGCTGGGGACATCAAGACGATGGGTAGAGAAAAGAATGGTTTAACGGGGACCAGGTCAGAGGCACAGAAACCTATCAGCATGTGTCAAGGAAGGAAGTAAATGGGCATGCCTTCTAGAAGAAGCTGCCTGCATTCCACCCAAGAAAAGAGACAATGGAAAAGCCCTGGACGGTGAGTCAAGACAAGAGTCTTGGGTTCTAATCTCAGTTCTGCCACTTGCTAGCTGTGTGACATAGTACACACAGAAGGTTCCTGAAACCTTCTAAGCCTGAGCTATACATGTGCAAAACAGGAAAAATAACACATAGCTTGCCATCATCAGATCTGTGGAAAGGTCTTAAAATATACAAAAACAATATAAATAACAGTAAATTCAAACTATGCTTGGTGAATAGATATACCAGGGTATCCTTGGAAATGACACTTAAATTTCACCATATTCAGCCAGAGAAATGGCTTAATATATACATAATATTCCTATTTCTGCTTTCCCTATTTTCCTCTTCCATTTTCAATTCAGAGCCAGTTGTCTTATTTATTAATTGTAACATTCACATAGTATAAATATCTGCCACTTAAAAGTGATACTGACAATGCAGTTAAGCCTTTACTGCCTTTTATTAGTCTAATAAATGAAAGCACATCACTAAAAAGAGGCCACAAATATAAAGGATTTCAGGGACTTTGCCCTAAGGGGAAATCAGACAATGCATTTGGGAAAAGGTAATTCTGACTTGGTCCTCTATAAAATGCTAAATTTCTGCACAAAATCTTAGAACACAAGTGTTTACAGGACTCTTGGTGACAAGAAAAGCGATAGTAAATGCGCCTTAGCACTAAAATTCCTGTATCCATGGAAACCTGTGAAGTTCTGTAAGCACACACGCACGCAGCCTACGTATTTATTGAAGGGCTGAGGAAGCGATCAGTAGGTTACTACGCTGTGAAAAGCTGACAGATTGCTGGGAGCCGCTCAGAACATGCGTGGATGTTTTTCTCTTGCTAAACGTAATTACAGTAAAATGCAGAATCTCAGACATTATGGACAAAAAACATGTTTATATATGTATAAACATATATATTTATATTTCTGTCTCTCAGAATACAGTGTCCTTAAATCAGATATTTGACCAGAAAAGACTTGAGAAACCATTAGCATTTCCCTCCCCCACTCCACATTTTTGGCTACATTCAGAAAGTCTCTAGATTTTCCATGTGTGCACATTCAGATAGTTCTTGATTGGTGGGAGAAAATGTTACAAGCTTTTATCAGACTGACTATTCCTGGGAATTTGAATGTGTTCCTGGTCAATGCTTCCAAATGTATAAGTGCTTCAAAAGCAAAGAGCATAAAAATATCAGAAGGGAAGAATCATCTAAAGATATTTGAAGTGTTTACATAAACAAAGACCAATATTCTAATAAAATAAAAGCAAGTTTTGCTATTTATAGAGGCATATTTACAGTGTTCTATTTTTGAAAACATCCATATCATCTCATTTGGTCCTTACATCAACCTTGATGGCTTATTATTAGCCCCTGTTTCCTCTTTACTGCCAAGTCCTGGATTCTTTCTCGAATAGTATTCTAGATTTTAATGACTTAGAAATGGTCTGTGTTTTTGTTGAAATGCATTGAAACAGGTAACATTATTGAGGGTTTTTTTTAATGTTTATTTATTTTTGAGAGAGCACAAGTAGGGGAGGAGCAGAGAGAGGGGAACAGAAGATCCAAAGCTGGCTCTCTGCTGACAGGCTAACAGCAGCAAGCCTGATGTGGGGTTCAAACTCATGAACCCGCGAGAACATGGCCTGAGCCAAAGTCGGACCCTCAACCAACTGAGCCACCAAGGTACCCCGCATTACTGATTTCTTAAAAAGACTTTGTGTTTTATCCTTTGTGTTTCATCACGGAAGTTTTCTCCTTTAAAATATTTTCATGTTTAGCTCTCTGAAAATGTGCTGTCCAGTGTGGTAGCTTTCAGCCACATGCAACCGCTGGGCATTTATAATGTGGTTTGTCTCACTTTTAAATGATAATATTTGAATATATTCAGTTAAACTAAGTATATGACTTTAATTCACCTGTTTCTTTGTACTTTTTTAATATGCTTACAAAAATATTTAAAATTACTTATGTGGCTAGCGTTATATTACTACTGGATGGCCCTGCTCTAATGAAGCTATCCACAGTCTCCACAAGGGATCTGTTTCTCATCATTTCCTGTACACCATATTGGCTCAGTCTTACAATTGGCCCGCCATACTTTTCACCAGAATAAAGAAATTAACAGCACTGATTCTTTCCTAAAAAAAAAAAAATGCTTTACATTATCCTTCTTTTTCCAGGCCAGATTTCTATCCTTTTCTCCAATCCAAATCCATGGCAAAATCCCAGTAAGTAAATTGACCCCGTTCTTTATCTTGGCTTCCAGAGAGGCAATGAGGCAGAGCACCCGTGCTGTGAGACCCGGTAAACCATGCAGGATACACAGTTTGCCAGGGAAAGAACACTGGATTCGAGACAAAGCCTGTTAAGTATCTAGGAATTGGCTTTGCCACTTCCAACTATAATGGAAAAATAGCTGAAGCCATTTTGTATTACTATCTTCTTCTTTTGCTGTAAACTGAACTCAGATTACAACCTGAGTTACAATATCGATACTCAACTGGCTGTGTGACTTTTGTCAAATTATCTAAGCTCTCTGGGCTTCAGTTTTCTTTCAGTCTATTCTATTTGTAATGGACTTCAATAATTAGGCAAATTTTATAGATAAATCCTTGTCTAAGAGTTTACAGTGGTTCAGGACTGTAATGACTCGGTTTGAACTTGTAAAACTGGGAAGAAAAGAACATATGAAGAAATAGTAGTTTTGCTTCCAGCTACATCAGGAATACTTTCAAAGAGTTTCAGCTGTGAGTAAGAGAACACCATATTAAAAAGTGGCTTAAATATAAGTACTATGTTGCTTTCCTGCACAAAACCTTCCCAAGATTTATGTCCTTCAGAATGAAATCTAAAATCCTTACCTTAGTTTCCTAGCCTCTAAATGATCTAGATGCCAGCCATCTCTTACCTCATTCCTCCATTTTCTCTGTTGCTCACTCAGTTCTGGCCTCTCTGGTCTTCCTGCTGCTCAGGGCCTTTGCATAGGCTATTCCCTCTTCCTGAAGCACTCCTTCCTATGCCCCAAATATCTGCATAACTACCTCCCTTGCTTCCTTTGGGTCTCTCAAATGTCACTTTATCAGACCTTCCTTTATCAACCTGTCTAAAATTTCACCCCCATCACTCTCCAGATCCCTTATTCTTCTTAACATTTTACAGCTCTTAACTTCAGCTGACATGTGTTTAATATTGGCTGCCTTTCCTCCTACTAAAATGTAAGTTCCCTGTAAACAGGGATTTTGTTTATTTCATATATGTGAACAAATGAATCCCAGCACTAGTACAGTGCCTGACACACACACACACACACACACACACATACACACACAAGCATCCAATAAATGGTGGTTGAAGGAATACTTCAGCAACTGAATGATATTAAGTCCCTCTGTCAGTGATCTTGAAATCCCCTTGGTGTTCTCCTCCTTGCTGCAAGATGGCTGCAGCTGCTCCAACCATCATGTCATCACACAACCACCTTGAGAAGTAGGTAGAAGTAGGGACAGTACCTTTTTCTTTCTGTACTTCTTTCTTAACATGGAGACAAGTATCTCCTCTAGAATCTTCCAGTAGACTACCTTCACCTTTTACTGACTAGAATTGGGTCAAGGGCACCACAATCTACAGTACTTGAGAAATACTGAGAAACTATTTGGCATTTTTAGCCTTCAGAGAGAGAGAGAGAGAGAGAGACAGGCAAGGGAGAACAGTGTGATTAATAAAATCACCAGGCCAATAAAATGGCATGCTTAGTACATCCTGGTCATATCGCATGGTTGACTGATAAACCATGAGATCCAGAGGCAATCAATAGAGTAATTTCACCATGTCATGCTCCTGCTTTCCCCACCTTTCACATCTTGAAAGTGTAGCCATTTATAAGACTTATCTTTCCATTTTAATCACTGTTTCATTAACAACAACATTTATAAATCATTATGGGGAAAAACACTTATGTAATTCTACTGGGAAAAATACTTATGTAATGATGGGTGAGTACACCAAGGAGAGAACTGGGTAGACAGATGAAGGAAAATGGTCAAAGGCATGCATACCTCAGAACAGGACGAAAGAAGAAAAGCTGAGAAAAAGTCGTTGTGCTGAGGGACTGACACAGCTGTTTGCTAATGAGGCTGGAGGGCGGGATTTTCTGGGGTGAGCACAGGAGCCAGAGGGGATAATTTCCTACTCGATTTCACTTCCCTTGATCCATGCTTTGCAAAAGAACCAAGACTGGCTTTTTGCATAACGTTGTAAATCGTACATTCAGAATGTTCCATAGGAATTTATTTTTCTTCTCAAATAGCTTACCAAAGCCTGGTTCTGGGAAGTTGATGCTGTGGCCCGGGACAGTGTACTCCTAGTTTGAAGGGAATGTGGAAGAGACACTAAGATTGCCATACTTGAATAAACTCCCCTCTTCACATCTTTCATGAGGTATTAGTGGCTTAATATCTCAACCACAGAGTGAAGAAGTGTAGGTTTGAATTCTGGGGCAGTAGATGAGAAAGCCACATGTACAGGACTCCAGGTCAGGAGAGAGGAGATCAGGAGAGCCTCCCTACCTTTTAATCTCAATCATTCTGTGCCACGGGATTCCAGTTCTCTGGCACAGAAGAGAATAATGGCTCAGAGTCCCAGAGCCCTAAAATCGGAATGTCTGAAAGCATAGAAGATTCCAGCACTAGCAGACTCACATGTAAACCCCGCCTGATGTGATCACTCAGACAGTGTGTGATCCTGCTGTTTCCTTCTGTAGCCTTTCAAGGAGGAAGAGTTTTTCACATTCTTTGTCATGACATTTAGGATGACATGTGAGGCAGACATTTTAAAATAAATGACATTTAAATGCTTAGCCACTTAGATATCTTTTGCAACAAAGCGTGGATGAGAAACAGGTAAAATAGAATTAATGAAAATCACCCCTGGCTGTGAAATCTTTTGTCACGTGTGACATCTGGGATAAGGACACAGGCTGGTTGCCCTTTGTTCACACATAGTGCATCTTAACATCAAATTGGCACTTTCTCCAATCTGTTAAAAAAGGGCTTTCAGTTGAGTTATCAAAAAAAGAAAATCAAAAGAGATTGGACAATAAAGGTGAACACGTTGCCCTTGAGATAATTGATTCTCCACCAATTTCTAGTGCTTGTCATGTACTGACCTTTGACCAGGATGTGCTGTGAGAAGTTGGAAGGACCAGATGCCTGGCTTCATACTGCAGTGCTGCCGTGCATAGCACTGTGACTGGGGCAGGTTCCTTCACCTCCCTGTACCCCAATTTTCCTATTTGCTATGAAAACATATCCTTTAGGTTAATGGGAGGATTAAACAAATTAGTAAATAATAAATACTTAGAGTAATGCTTGGCAAATGCTATATAGATTTAGTTATTGTTGTTGTTGCCCAAAGTAGATTAAGTGGTCAGTGAGTGGACACTTGAATGAACACCGTGGAAACAAAACTTTGACAATGTCGATTTGAGGACATAGAAAACATGTAGATATTTTCTTTCTAAGTAAAAGAGGATAGGAAACCCCGTCAGTAAGACATTGTAGAATGCGATTTATCTCAAAATATATAAAAGTCATTGCCTTACGGGGCACCTGGGTGGCTCAGTCAGTTAAGTGTCCGACTTTGGCTCAGGTCATGATCTCACAGTTCATGAGTTCAAGCACCACATCAGGTTCTGTGCTAACAGCTCAGAGCCTGGAGCCTGCTTCCAATTCTGTGTCTCCCTCTCTCTCTGCCCCTCTCCCACTCACATATGAGCACTCTCTCTCTCTCTCTTTCTCTCTCTCTCTGTTTCTCAAAATTAAGTAAACATAAAAAAAAATCAGACATTGCCTTGCATAAAACAGATCACAGATGCCCATTTCTGTCTTGTTTGGACTGTACATAAAACTCAACTCATCCTAAACTGGCCGGAAAATTTAGCCAGAAATCAGTCATTCAATCCAGGACACTAAATCATTGAAACCAAGATTTTAACTCAGCTGATCTTATTTCTTTCTCTGCCCAAACTGATTGATTCAATTGGACCATGGAACCAGTTGAACAGGTATCTTCTATCTTCTAGGCTGCTTAAAGCAGCCCTTTTTTCTTTTCTCCTCCACCTCCTCCCCCTCCTAACAAGTAACTAACCTTTACTCTTCCCAGGGCCATCTGAAGCACAGCTTCTTAATGTTAAACTTCGAGTAGGGATTCTCTGCAGCTTATTGCTATAAGAAGTCTTAAGGATCCTTCTGCTACTGATTCTCAATATCTGTCTTACCCAGCTAATACTGTCAGCTTGGAGGCCAGAGCCTAGGATTTTGCATATAAAGCACAGCGAGGTTATTTGCAGTAAATTGGCCCATGAGGGCCCAGGGACATGGACATAACTGAGAGTGCTCTGGCTTGTGGCATGGCAGCTGCAAAGCAGTCCCCTCCATGTGCACTTGAGTGACTGCTTAGTGCATGGCCCAGTGCTCTTTGCACTGATATTTAATGGTCTGTCATGAATATCCAGGTTAACCATTGTAGATAACTCACTGACTGGTTTGAAAGAGCACTGGTATCTCCAGAATGCCTGGAAACTACTGAAAAAAATACATAAACAAGTAGAAGCAAATTTAAGGGAAAGGAAATACAAAAAGAGCTTTGCTACCAAAGAAGCATCCATTTTTTAGAATTGTTTCTAACGCAGATATGATCACGTCCCTCCCCTGATTAAACACTTCTCTACCACCTGCGAGATAAAGTGTAAATTCCCCAGCCCTTCACTTTGGCCTTGCTATTAGATCCCATTACAGCTTTCAGACTTCACCTCCCATTTCCAGCTCTCTTCCCCCGTCTCCTCCCCTGCCACCTCCAGTCCTACACCATATGTTCTAGGCTCCTTTGAACTACTTAAAATTCCCTGACCATGACAGATGTCATCTTGTCTCCATGTCCATTATGCCCTTTTGCCTCCTGTTTCAATGGAAAAAGCTCCTCATATTTCAAGGCCCAGTTCGAATATTACCGTTCTGAAAACGAACAGCATTTCTCTCTCCTTTCATTCCACTTTATCGGTAAATTTCTAGAACAATGCTTGTCATAGTGCTTCTCTCTCTTCTGTGGCCTCCTCAGTATCGAAACGGTTGATACTTCTGTGGCCTATTATTCACATTCCTGTCCCTAATGGCTGACTCAGGATTACAGGTATCGGGTGGTTATATTTAATCATATGGGATTCATTGTTGCAGGAATGAAAAAGGGAACAAGCTCGCCGTTGCTTTATTCTCTGTCTTCCTACGATCACTTGACACTTCGCACCTGGGAGTCATTTTGCTAATCACAAGTGCCAATTCACACTGCTCTGATACCATGTCCCTGTAAGACCTCAGATAGGAATGAAAGGAAGGTGCACCTCGCTAACTCCTCGAGGGCAAATGAAGGATGTTCTATGGCTGCTTCTAACACAAAATTATAATCTGATAAAAACAGCTGCCCCATCTCACCTGCTGTCACCTGTACTGCTTCAGAAGCCACTTGCAAACTCTGCTTTCTGACAACTCAGAAGCTGTTCAGCAGCCTCCCCGCTGATTTGCTTTCTGGCAGAGCTGAAAAGGCACTGGCTTGCAGTCAGAAGGCCTGAATTCTGGTCTTGGCTCTGCACCTTGAAATCCATATGACTTAATGTAGGCCACTTAGAGCTGAGTCTGTTTCCTCGTGTGCAAAACAAGGAAAATGATCCTTTCCCCAGCCCTGCCGAACTTGCTGGATTCTTATGAAGCTCAGAGGCTGTAAAGAATTTGAAATCACTTTCCAAAATAGAAAATTCACTGGGGAGGATAGAGGGTAGTAATACAGCATTATTTATTCCTTAATCCTGGCTGTCTCAGGTTTTCTACAACTGTGTTTTCTTCCGGAAATTAAAATTAAATACAATGTCTAAAGTAGAGGAATCTCTTCAGGAAGATCAAACTAAATGCAATGCTTCAGACATAGTCTGTTTTCCAGATGAAAGACCAACCTCTACCGCCAGTAACCGGGGACATTTCGAAGCTAGTCCCCAAATTGTATTGACCAGTTGCTACCATTGGTACCATTTATAAGTGAGACCACATGTCTGGACTCTGTTTATCCACATGAGGATTACTGAGCATTGACTATAGGCCAAATAGAAACCATGTTCTAGAAATGTCTGTGCACCTCTCAGAGAGGTGAGTAACTAACCTGCATGGACACTTCTGGTTCTATCCCTTGAGCAATGCAATGGCTCTATGTCAGACATAGAATAGGACACATAGTCTTATTCTGCTTAGATTAGGACTAGACATCTATTTTGACTCAAGTCATTAAAAGCCACATGGGTTAAATGACAAAGAAAGCTGTAGTAGAGAATAACAGTGGCTAACATACCTAGAGGGCTCACCCTGTACTAGGCACAGTCCTCAGGGATTGTCCTACATTCTCTTCACCCACAACAGTCCTTTGAGGCAAGTTCCCTTGATAGCCCTATTTTACAGTTGAGGAAAATTAACTCCCACATCTACCGAGCATAGACAGAGAATGCGAACCCAACTCTGCCTGACTCGACAGCCTGAGTGCTTGCTTAACTCTCAGTTGGGCCCTGGCCTGTGTGAGGTCTACCAGCAGCTAAAATTCCCAGAGGTTTATTGACAGAGTTATTTGGGTAAAAGAAACCTCAGCTGTACATTTATTCTGTATGGATGATTATCTATTTTTCAGATTGTCGTACAATGGTTAATTGCCTATCCAAAAACCTTTACTTCTTTCTCAGTAAAAGAATCCCACTCTTATTTGAACTGGAAATATGTCCATCTGAAACTTACATTTCCCAGCATCCCCTGATGCTATGTGTAGCTATGTAACTATGTTTTGAGCAATATGATGATAATGGAAGCATTACCCTATTATAATTTTGTGGCATTTCCAGAAAAGGGAGTTAACACCACTGGTAGGTGCACCTTTCTTTCATTTTGCTTTTTTTCTTTCTTTTATGTGTGTTTTGGACAAGGTTGGAGCTCCAGTAGTTGGATTGGATCACCAATGGCTTTGAGGACGAGAGCCTCATCCTCAGAGAGAGAAGGTATCTGAGATCCTAATTATTTTTGGAGCATTCATGTCAACACTGGACAACCTCCTCCACCTTCTTTTGCATTAGAAAAAAAACAAATCCCAAGTGTTTAAGTAGATATTATTTTGGTTTTCCTCTCATAAGCAGCCAAAACTAATCCTAACTGACATGAAGATTACTTGAAATTTTTTTTTGGTTTCATCTCTGTTTCACAGACATGTCACTCTAGATTAGTGTCCCAACTACAGAAAGTTGTGTCATTAATTACATTCACTTTGTTTTATTTTTAATAAAACTCAGAAAAATAAATTTTAAGTAGAAAAAGTGTTGAGTTTATTGATTAAAATGAAATCTGGAGATTTCAGAGTTTTTTTCTAGCTTTAATTAAAATAAACTAGCCAAGAGCATTTGGATTTGAATTGAACAAAAAGAAAGGGAAGCAACCTTTTTTTTCATCTTTATTGCTCTCCAAGATAGGCACATGGTGGGAGATTTGTGTTATTGTAATAAATTACCTGAATCACCCTTGCCGAGCCTGATTGTGTAGATTGATTACTGAAACCAAAAAGTCCAAATGGAATTTGTCTGGGCTTGGAATAAATCAATACATTTCTAAAACCCCAGTATATTTCTTAAACACCTTCAACTTTTGTATGTTATAGAACATTGCAAAATATAGTTGACCTTTGAACTGCTTGGGTGCACATATATATGGAGTTTTTTTTTATAAATATAGTACTATAAATGTATTTTGTCTTCTTTATGATTTTCTTACAACATTTTCTTTTCTCTGGTTTACTTTATTGTAAGAATATAGTATCTAATACATATAACATACAAAATATTCATTAATTGACTGCTTATGTTATCAGTCAACTTCTAGTCAACAGTAGGCTATTAGTAGTTAAATTCTGAGGGCGTCAAAAGTTATATGCATGGGAGGTTGGTGGCCCTACCCCCTAATTGTTTAAGGATCAACCGTATATTCATTAAAAAGTGCTCTGAGAAGGTGGACTTCTGGTGTGACAGCATGAGTAGCTATAGCGATACACTTCCCAGTGAAATTTGTAAACATTATTAAAAAACAAAAAAACTAAAGCTTCTGTAAGTGATTGTAAGGAAAAACAAGAAATGAAGAACTATCTTTTCAAGAATATCTATGAAAATTCAGTAACAAAGGTGAGAGTCTGTGGTATTTGAATCACATTTAGGCAGATTGCTTCTTGCCACAAATTCCAATTCTGTTTTTAAATTTCTAAATCCTATTCACCTTTGGCCTATTTCATTTCCTTCCTTTGACTTGGATACAAGAATCTTAGAGCTTAATAAATGTAATGTTCAAATGTAGTAAGCCCCTTTGAGGTAAACTTCTGAGTATCATGACCAACTGTGGTAAGCAACTAAACAGTAACAACCATCATCCCCATCAGTACATCATCATTGTCACCTCCACCACCACTCACGTTCTTGACGCCTCATCTTTTCCTTCTTATATCTAGTACTTTCTGGTATTTTAATCTGAATTTATTTTTAGCTGCTCCATGGTATTTGTGTGTGCATATTCATCCATGTGAGTGCTTATGTTTATCTTTCTGTGTGTGTGTGTAAACTGAAAGCTTCCTAAATCCTTTAAAGAAGTAGTTAAATATGGTTAAATAACATCACTGTGGAATACTACAGAGGCCTGTGATTAATTACCAAAAGTTATAATAACTTTACTAAGGAGCTCACATGTGTTCTTACCCCTTATAGCTGTCAAGTGTAATAGCTGCAAATATCCCCCTTTCTGTTCCTTTTATTCCCAGATGATTGTGTTAGGTGTATCTATTAGGCCTTGGAGTGATTTCCAATTTCCTGTTAAAAGGAGAAAAGTAGATAAGAGGAAAGTTTATAGCCATACAGGCTTACCTCAAAAAAGCAAGAAAAAGGCTCAAAAACCTAATCTTACACTAAAAGGAGCTAGAAAAAGAACAAATGAAGCCTAAAGCCAGCAGAAGGAAGGAAATAATAAAGATTGGAGCAGAAATAAATGATACAGAAACTAAATAAACAATAGAAGAAATCAATGAAACTAGGAACTGGCTTTTTGAAAAAAATCTATAAAATTGATAAACCTTTAGCCAAACTTATCAAGAAAAAAAGCACTCAAATAAATAAATCACAAATGAGAGGGGACAAACAACCAATACTACAGAAATACAAACAAGTATAGGAGAATATTATGAAAAACTATATGCCAACAAATTGGACACCCAGAAGAAATGGATAAATTCCTAGAGACATATAAACTACCAAAACTGAAACAGGAAGAAATAGAAAATTTGAAGAGACTGATAACCAGCAAAGGAACTGAAACAACATTAAAAAAAAAAAACTCCCAACAAACAAAATTCCAGGGCCAGATGGATTCACATACAAATTCTACCAGACATTTAAAGAAGAGTTAATATCTATTCTTCTCCAGCTATTCCAAAAAAAAAAAAAAAAAAAAAAGAAAATAGAAAAGTAAACTTCCAAATTCATTCTATGAGGCCAGCATAAAGACCAGATAAAGACCACCAAAAGAGAGATCTGTAGGCCAACATCCTTGATGAGCATAGATGCAAAAATCTTCAACAAAATACTAGCAAACTGGATCCAACGATACATTAAAAAAATCATTTATCACGATCTCACGGGATTTATACCTGGGCTGCAAGAGTGGTTCAATATTTGCAAACAATCAATGTGATACATCACATCAATAAGAGAAAGGATAAGAACCATATGATCATTTCAATACATGCAGAAAAAGCGTTTGATAAAGTACAACATCCATTCATGATAAAAACCCTCAACAAAGTAGGTTTCGAGGGAACATACCTGAATATAATAAAGGCCATATATGAAAAACCCACAGCTCACATCATCATTAATGGGGAAAAACTGAGAGCTTTTCCCCTAAGGTAAGGAACAAGATGTTCCTCTCAACAAGTGCAACAAGATGTGCACTCTCACCACTTTTATTCAACATAGCACTGGAAGTTCTAGCCACAGCAATCAGACAACAAAAAGAAATAAAAGGCATCAAAATCAGTAAGGAAGAAGAAAAACTTTACTATTTACAGATGACTTGATACTATATATGGAAAACCCAAAAGACTCCACCAAAAAACTGCTAGAGATGATCAACAAATTCACTAAAGTCATGGGATGCAAAATCAATGTATGGAAATACGTTGCATGTTTATACACTGATAATGAAGCAGCAGAAAGAGAAATTAAGAAAACAATCCCATTTACAATGTGCCCAAAATAAGATACGTGGGAATAAACCTAACCAAAGAGATAAAAGATCTATACTCTAAAAACTATAAAACACTGATGAAATAAATTGAACATGGCACAAAGAAATGGAAAGACATTTAATGCTTATGGATTAGAAGAACAGATATTGTTAAAATGTGTATACTACCCAAAGCAATCTACACATTTAATGCAATCCCTATCAAAATGCCAACATCATTTTTTCACAGAACTAGAACAAACAATTCTAAAGTTTGTATGGAATCACAAAGACCCCAAATAGCCAAAGCAATCTTGAAAAAGAAAAGCGAAGTTGGAGGCATCACAATTCCGGACTTTAAGTTATATTACAAAGCTGTAGTAATCAAAAGAAGTTGATACTGGCAAAAACAAAAACAAAAACAAAAACAAAAAACAAAAAAACAAAAAACACATATATCAATGGAACAGAACAGAAAACTCAGAAATAAACCCACAACAATACAGTCAATTAATCTTCAAGAAAGCAGGGAAATGTATCCAATGGAAAAAGGCAATCTCTTTAACCAATGATGTAGGGAAAATTTGATGGCTACATGGAAAAGAAAGAACCTGGACCACTTTCTTACACCAAAATAATTTCAAAATGGATCAAGGACCTAAATGTGAGACCTAAAACCATAAAAAATCCAAAAGAAAACACAAGAAGTAATTTCTTTGACATAGGCCATAGCAACTTCTTTCTAGATACATCTCCTGAGGCAAGGGAAACAAAAGCAAAAATGAACTATTTGGGACTACATCAAAATAAAAAACTTCTGCACAGTGAAGGAAACAATCAACAAAGCTAAAACACAATCTGCAGAATGAGAGAAGATATTTGCCAATGACACATCTGATAAAGACTTAGTATCCAAAATATATAAAGACTTATACAACTCCACACCAAAAAAACAAATCATCCAATTAAAAACGGACAGAAGGCATGAATAGACATTTCTATGCAGAAGACATAAAGATGGCCAACAGACACATGTAAAGATGCTCATCACTCATCATCAGGGAAATGCAAATCAAAACTACAATGAGATACCACCTCACATACCTATCAGTATGGCTAATCAACAACACAAAAAACAACAGGTGTTGGCAAAGATGTGGAGGAAAAAGGAACCCTCATGCACTGTTGATGGCAATGCAAACTGACACAACCACTGTGAAAAACAGTATGGAATTTACTCAAAAAGTTAAAAATAGAATTACTCTAGGCTCTAGCAATCGCACTACTAGGTACTTACACAAATAATACGAAAACACAAATTCAAAGGGATACATGCACCCCTAAGTTTATAGCAGTGTTATTTACAATAGCCAAGATATGGAAGGAGCCCAAGTGTCCATTGACTGGTGAATGGGTAAATTAGATGTGGTGTGTATATACAGTGGAATATTACTCAGCCACAAAAAATATTACTTGCCATTTTCAACGACATAGATGGAACTTGAGAGTATAATGCTAAGTGAACAAGTATTCAGGGAGAGGAAAATACTATATGATTTCACTCATGTGAAATTTAATAAACAGAACAAGCAAAGGGAAGAGAAAGAAAAAGAGAGAGAGAGAAATCAAGAAACAGACTAACTACAGAGAACAAACTGATGGTAACCAGAGGGGAGGTGGGTAGAAAAATGAATGAAAATAGGTGATGGGGATTAAGGAGTGCACTTGCTGGGATGAGCCCAGGTAATGCATGGAAGTGTTCAATCACCATATTGTTCAAATGAAACTAATATAAAACTGTATGTTAACCAACTGGAATTAAAAAAAAAATAAGATAAAAAAGGAGAAAAGTAGACAATTAATTTGCCCCTTATTAGATATGTGAAATTTAGGTGAGTTAGGATTGTCCACTTTGGAATATGGCACCAAAGAGACCAGTCCTGGTCTACGTAAATTATCAAAGTACATATGCAGGTGTATGTGTATGTGTATGTGTATGTGTATGTGTATGTGTCTGTATATTCTGGGCCTTCCTTACCTAGCAGCTTTTATATATACATATATATATATTTATTTATTTATATAAATAAATGTATATAATAAGTATTTATATAAATAAATATATAAATTTATATATATGTTATATATAATATATATTAATATATGTAATATATTATATTAATATATATTATATTATATTATATAAATTATATTATAAATTATATAGATATATAATTATTTATATATTATATATAATATATAAATATATATAATATATATTCCTTATATATATATTATATATATTCCTTATATATATTCTCTATATATATTCCATATATATATGCTCCATATATATATTCCATATATATATGCTCCATATATATACTCCATATATATATGCTCCATATATATACTCCATATATATATGCTCCATATATATTCCATATATATGCTCCACATATATATTCCATATATATGCTCCACATATATATTCCATATATATTCCATATATATTCCATATATATATTCCATATATATATATATTCCATATATATATATATTCCATATATATATATATTCCATATATATATATATTCCATATATATATATTCCGTGTATGTGTGTATATATATATATGCCACTAGTTAAAGAAGGCCTAGAATTTCTTAGGACAAAGGATAAAGGTTAAAACTGTTTTATTCTAGTCACCTGATAATAGTCCCTCCTTCCTTCCCCTTATTTTCCAAAACAAAAAAATATAATGAATACTTTGATTCCCAAATAATTGAAAGTTACCATTAGATTAGTTTTTTAAACAGGATCTTGCTGTACCTGAATACCAGTGAACCCCTAACTTAGGTATCTGAATATTTTCTATTTTCATAACTCAGTTAAGTATGACTAATTTCACATTGAACTAATCATTAAAGCAAAGCTCATTAAAATGGTGATGTAAAAAATGTTTTTTTTTTATTGCTTTTGAACAGTAGGAAAAATTAAATTTATTCATTAAATACTCAAAAGAGTAGGTGGCATGAACATTTTCATGAAGAAACTCAACCAACCTTAATACGCCAAAATAAATGCCTCTACTTAATAAATATCAGTATCTTTTATAGGAAGGTTAAAAAGGAAAGCATTCCGTTTTAAAGAGTAATGGATGTTGCATTTTACTAAACTAAAATAGTGTACTAATGAGTAATAATTGACACTATTATTCTGTTAGTTGTAACTGAAGAATAATAACAAAGAAGTACCTTACATAAAAAAAGTAGTTTTTACTTCTTTGATTCCCAAATAGTAATATTTTTACTTTCAATTATATTGTAAGAAGAAATAGAGAAGACTTTGTTCTATCCTAGATTTAGGATAGAACGTATTTTCATATTTCATATGAATAGAATAGAATATTTTCATATTCTATTTCATATGTCATATTTAGAAATATGAAGCTAGAGGGGCACCTGAGTGGCTCAGTGGGTTGAGTGGCTAACTTCAGCTCAGGTCATGATCAGGAGGTTAGTGAATTTGAATCCCATGTAGGGCTCTGTCCTGACAGCTCAGAGCCTGGAGCCTGCTTCGGATTCTGTGTCTCCCTCTCTCTCTGACCCTCTGCCACTCGTGCTCTGTCTCTCTCTCTCTCTCTCAAAAATAAATGTTAAAAAAAAAAAATTAAAGAAA
Source organism: Panthera pardus (assembly GCF_024362965.1). Taxonomy (NCBI): domain Eukaryota; kingdom Metazoa; phylum Chordata; class Mammalia; order Carnivora; family Felidae; genus Panthera; species Panthera pardus. The sequence goes on from NW_026526774.1 coordinate 216,393, forward strand.
GGAAGAGAAAAAAGAAATATGAACTAGAAGTTATGTACCTTTGTTTAACTTTAAAAGTTAAAGTGCTGTATGTACTATGAATCATTCAGGTGTTGTTTCATTATGATTTGCTACTTTTCTTGAACAAATCAATTAAATGTTTGGAACCCTGGATTTTTATTTGAAAGACTGAGACTAAACATGTTGAACAAACTCTCCGAATTGTTTTTAAAATGTTGCAGCAATTCTAAATGACTTCTTTTTGAGTTAGAAGGAAAAATAATGTTGTTTTGTTTTTTTTTAATTTGACCTTAACCACTTCTATGTCCTAGGGAAATTGCAGAATTTAACTGAGAGGAATAAATCACTTTTTCATATGGAAACACATTAATGGATCTTTAGTTACAAAAGGAGGCCCCAGGCTAGACTTGGGACAAAAAGGCAGTAAATTACCCTGCATAATAAAGTAAAAGCAAGGGTTTTCCACTGGTGGTGGTAGAATAGGGTGGGGCTGGTACTGGAGGAAAGTAATCCCCTGATGAAAGGCACAGCTGAAGAATTTTAGAATGACAATGACCAATAGTCAAATTTAGGCAGGATTTATTCTAGCCAAACCTTCAATGGAAGTTGGTTATGGGGAGAATATTCCATTAGTTGTTCTTTGGGGAGCAAATGAGATGGGACTAGGTCATGTTTTGGGAACAAAGGAAGCCACAGAGGGCTGGAGAATATGGAAGGAAACACTTAAGGTATAGAAAATCGAACAGGAGCAAGAGTTTAGAGTGGTGGATAACAGACAAGCCCCAGGAATCCTTTGCAGGACTTCTTGCAATCACATGAGATTGTGCCAACTTTTTTTTTTTTTTTTTGAAGGGATGAGGAGAAAATAACACTAATGAATACTAATGAATAACACTAATAATACTAGTGAATACTAATGAATAATACTAATGGATAGCAACAAGAGCTACAATGACTGAGTGCTTGAAATATGGCAGATACCCTTCTAAATTCTTTTCAAATATAATCTGATTATATTATTCAGCAACCCTGTGAAGATTGGTAATTATCCCCTTTTACAGAGGAATAAATTGTGCACATAGATGTATGGGGAGACAACTCTCCATGGGTCTCTCGTGTTCCTGTACATCTTGTGAACAGAGGAAGTGGCTGCCATTTTTCCAGATGTCTTTTAAAGGACGTTTGTATAGCAAACAGGCTTGGAAAATAGGGATAGTGTCTCCCTCAAGTGCAAAGGCAGGTTTGTTTTCGCCCAGTATAACATAGGTAACTCCCCTTTCAGGGCAAAGGCTAGGCAGGCTTATTGCCCCTTATAAAACATTTGGGTTTTCTACACTCAAGCTTGCTCTCCTCTAACAACCCATAGCACATGCATGCATCTCTTATACTCTGCATCACCCCATAAGGACTGGGTCTCAGGACCTGGCACAAAAGCTGAGGCTCTGGCTACTGCTATTGCTGAGAGTAATGAAGTCCTTTGTCTCTGACTCATGAGTCTCATGTGTTCTACTAGAATCCAAGAAATGGTCCCAGGCTAACTTGTTAGCTTCCAAGTAGGTAAATTCTCAGGCTCCTCATAATTCTAATAAGAGATTAACAGCGTATCCAAGGCCTCTCAGCTAAAAAGTAGGGGAGCCAGAAAGGGGTCCCGCCCGGGGAGTTCTACTCCCTAGTATGTGCTTTCTCCCACCATGCTGTAGTAAAGAAATGGCTGGCCCAAATGAGAGAAGGATACAACTCAAATATGTGTTATATGAGAGTTCATAAAATACATATGTATCCTTAATAAGTCAATCCAGCTTTGTATGTACAGGTTGCTTCCATTGTGATTATGATCAAATTCAGAGTGAACAAGATGTATACAAAATCATTGGCACAATTGAAATGTCAGACAGAAATGCTCTCCATCCTGTTCTAATTCTTACAAACTTCCAATTCTCTACTTTCATACTTCTTCAAAGAGATAATTTAGAATACTGTACCTTGCATGAAGCCATTTTTATTCTGTAAAAAATAACGTTATGTTTCTCTGAAGTGAGAGGAGAATTTTGCATTTCTTTCTAGAATCAATATGGCAGAGTGCTGAAGAGCAGGGGCTCTGGAGCCAGACTGCCCTGATCCTAATCTTGGCTCTGCCACTTCTTAGCTATATAACCTTAGGCGATTCACTTAAGCTGGTCAGCCTCAGATTCTTCACCAGTAAAATGGTGATAATCTTGACAACAACTCACAATTACAGTCATGATAAAGTGAATACATCTCTGTGTTAGTACATCCCCAAAGTTTCGGAAGAAGAACACAGATTTTCTGTGAAGACACTTTGTCTTCTTTTTTTGGCTTTTGCCACCCATAATATAAAGGCCCTGTGTTACGAAACCAAATGAGTTCATCTACTTAAAGCACTCTGAATGTTACCTGACACATCATTAAGTTCTCACAAAGTGTCTGCTATCATTATCTATCTCTTATGGATCTTTTTAATTTTCCCTGGCTTTACGGCTACTTGTGTGTGTTACTTGAGTGTCTTAGGCTCAACATCCAGTAAGTATCAAGGTAGTCTCATTTATTCTACCAAATGTCAATGACTCTGACCCTCTCCTTTGTTTAGAAACACAACAGGAAAATCACAGTCAATTGCCCTCAAGGCTGTTGTCATGTTTCCATAATCAGGTCTTGATTAGAAATCATCCCCTTAACCAGCCTGAGCCCAATAGTTCTTCAGTGGTGTCACTTGGAGTTGGAACGCTGCTCCTACCCACACCACTGCCATCACATGGGACCTGGCAGAGTTGGGAAACTACCATATCCAAGATGGTGGAATGGGAAGAGCTCAGCCATAGAGATCCCTGTTATCACTTTTAGGAAGGGAAAAGGACACTTTTCTGTGATTTTTGGGCACAGGAGAGACACTTAACAAGGTGGCTTGCATGCCTCAGGTACTGCAGACTTCAGGGAAGCAGTGACTCTTTCCCCTGTGCATATGCAAAACTAGAATAAGATCAGTTCTGTTCACACCAACGCATAGTCCTCAGGAATGCCAGTCTCTTTGGACTCTGTTGCTAAGTCTGCTTTCCTGTGATACAATCTTTTTTCCTTTATGTTAAGTTTATTTTCCCCCCAATGGTGCATCTTGTTTCTCTACTATGCAGTGTCAGGCATATATTTCTGAACACAAATGGTAGATGGGGTTCAAGTTTTTTTCCCAAAGAAGCTATCAGCCTTTCTGTAAATCAGTGGATATAAATGGGTACTTTTAGAAAAGCTGAAATTAAAAAGACTCACCATACCAAGTGTTGACAAGGATGTGGAGCAACTGGAACTCTCATACATTGCTGGTGAAAATGCAAAATGGCAGAGACATTCTGGAAAACGGTTTGGCAGTTTCTTAAACAATTAAACATCCACCTACATTATGACCCAGTCATTTCACTTCTTCATATAAATGAAAGCGTATGTCCACATAAATAAAGACTTACACATGAATGGTCACAGTTTTATTTTTAATAGCCCCAAACTGGAAACTACCCAATTTTCTAACAACAGATGAATGCATAAACGAATTGTGGTAGATATAGATATAGATATAGATATAGATATAGATAGATATGCAGATATGTAGATATAGAATCATTGCATTGAATAATTATATAATATTACATATAATAATATAAATATACATATTCAGTAGAATATTACTTAGTGATATTACTTAGTTGATACACACAATATAGGTGGATCTCAAAAAAAATTATGCTGAATGACAATAGCCAAAGAAAAAAATAATCTGATGATTCCATTTTAAATGGAATCTATCTATAAAATCATAGAAAATTCACCTTAAACTATAGCTGTGACAGGAAGCAGTCAAGGTTTTCCTGGGTTTGGGGAATGGGGAGTGACAAGAGGGAGATATTAAAAAAGGCATTAGCGAGTTTACGAAGTTATGAATATGTTCTTCCTCTTGAATATGGTGATGTTTTCATGGATGCCTACACACGTGAAAATGTATCAAATTGTTTCCTGTAAAAATATATAAAGCTATTTTTTAAAGGGATACATAGGGAAAACATGCCAGCTAACCTTTTCCTACAGAAACATCGGAGTTTTCTCTCCTCCTACAGAATCAAAACCATGTTTTAATATCCTTTACTTGATTCTTCTTAGCAGACCAGAAGCTAGCTCATTGAGGGGAGACATGGCCTTATTTGCTTTTGTGTTCCCTATAAACCTTAGCACAATATCTTGCAAACATCACAGGTATATACATATAAAATGAATGAAGAATGAAATAACTGGGTGAATAATTATCAACCTTAACAGTCTTCACACAACTGTCATTTATGTGTAGCTCTGTAATTACTATATCCCTCTCTCCATGATAAATTCCTTCTTTTGACAAGGCAATACTTCTCATTCCAGATTATCAGCCAACAAATCTTTGCTTGGGGAAGATCTGCAAGTATAAAGGATGCAATTCATAACAGAATTAAGGAGCACTCTTTGCTTCTCTTCAAACAGAGCACTGAGGTTGCCTCTTACGTGTCTTTTCAGCACGTAAATTTAGAATTGTAGTTAATACCTAATGGATTCAGTTGATAAAATGTCTACCAACATTCAGGAATCTGAATGTGACTGGAAAAGTGTTTTTAAACAAGGGAAAGGCCCTGGACCAGGAGATGGGAGGTGGGGGTTCTAATCCCGAATCCCATACTTACTAGCTGTTTGAACCTGGATAAATAGTTTCACCATTCTTGTGCTTAGTTTTCCAGTCCTACAACAAGAGGATGAAGTAAAATTGCTCATGGAGCTTTCCTATGCCAAAGTCCTGTGATTTTGTGAGCCAGGAAGGATCTATTTAGATTGGACCAAGGTTTCCATGAATTCTTTTGGGGAGAGGACAAAATGAGGTGGGCAGTTGAGGGATGATGTACATACAGGAGGAGAGGCTTAAATTTGTGAAAATTTTTCTCCTCTTAGAAAACTCTTGCACTGGGTGGGGCATTCAGGGCCCAATTCTTTGTCACTGAACTGTCTACTTGCAGTCCACTTCTCGTAATATACCTCCCCCAGAGAACATATAACTCTAGTTTTGTTTGCCATGTATTAGCTGTGGATAAATTGTGTAGTAAGAACTTTAAAATAGCATGGCAGTCTTATTCGGAAGGAAGTATGAGCCATGCATTTGGCAACTTTTCTGTGCATGTTTCGGGTTCAGGGATACCAGGCAAAGCCCTGGCATATCTATGTTCAATCACTGTCAGAGACTGGAATTGCATTTTCTGCCCCTGATTCTACCTGGCAAGAGTCCTTTTTGTGCCGATGCCTGATGGGATGCAGTCTCCAGAAGAGTGATTGATTGCCAGGTGCAGGCATGCTTAAGCCAGCACAACTGTGGATCGCCCCATCCCCACAGTGGAAGAAGAACAGAATGCATTTTCCGCGAGGACACGGTGGCTTTCTTTTGCTCTGTAGCTCATTGCATAAATACACTGGAGTTGAAAATAAATAACAGTCTACGTATATACTGAGTAAACTGGATTCCTTCATGGAAGAAGAAAATGGGGAAAATAGATCAGTTACTATCAGGACTCAGAGTCAAATCCCAATTGTAAGAAATTAAAGCATGATGCTCACTTAAAAAGAGTGCTTTACTAGTGGTGTCTTTCCTATGCTGTGCTTAGTTGCCCAAATGTGATGTGTTGATCTCAGTTTATCCCAAACTTGTGTTCTCACCTTAAAATGTACTTGTGTTTGGGGAAGAAAATAAAAATAAAAGCAAAGCCATCTCTGCAAGTTTTGAAAAATATTCTAAGTATTTGGTGAAAACTTGAAGAAGGAAAAAAATAGGATTGAATGGGACACATAGAGCAAAACTTGCTAAAATTTTCTTGACCCATCTGTTCCTCAAAGTTCCACTTGCCTTCTTCCCAAGGGAGACAATCCAAAGTCCCATCTTACCATCTCCAAGGTCAGGATCCCTTAGTGATACATGGTGCTCTCCAGCCATTCTGGATATGGCACCTTGTGGTTGGGTGACGAATTCCTACCACCATATAGGCTTGGACAGGACATCCAAATACAAGTTCCCCTTTGGGATGAAGAAATATGGCCGACTCCAGAGGCAGTGGTCTGTGGCCGGGATGAGATACTGATTGAATGGGTCTTATAAAGAACTCTTGTTCTCTCGTGGAGGAAATTCTTAATAAACCTTGGACCTGCTTTCTGGGAAGAACTCCCTAACATATTGTTTTCCATGCCCCTGGCTTTGCTGTCTGGGAAGTTAGAGGCTCAAAAAGTTCTAGCCAAAGAGTTTTTAAAGCTAAGCTTATTTCTCTCTCTCTCTCTCTCTCTCTCTCTCTCTCTCTCTTTTTTGTGATGTTTAGTTATTTATTTTGAGAGGGAGTGTGTGTGCAACTGAACAGGGGAGGGGAAGATAAAGAGGGAGAGAGAGAATCCCAAGCAGGTTCCATGCTGTCAGCAAGGAGTCTGATGTGGGGCTCGATCTCATGAACCCATAAGATCATGACCTGAGCCAAAATCAAGAGTCAAACGCTCAACTGACTGAGCCAGCCAGGTGCCCCTGGGGTTATTTCTTTTTAGCAAAGCATTTTCCTCACAAACAATAAGTTTCTTTTTGATCTGTTTGTTGCCTGTCAATTCTATATGCCAAGGACCAAACCCAAAATTCTTCCTTCCAGTTGGCTGTGTTTCTTTACTTCCTAAGAATGTTGCTGAATTTGTTCAAGTTAGAATAGCATTCTAAAACAATAGGCATTGGCAAGAAAGGAACATCTTTAATATGATCTGTGCTACAGGACTGAAATTCTTCATTTGATTAGCCAGAATTTTTATAGAGCTTTTTCGCTAAAAGCCTTTTTATTTCTTCCTGTTTTTTTAAAGTTTATTTATTTATTTTAAGAGAGAGAGTGTGCAAATGGGGTGAGGGGTATAGTGAGAGAGAGAGAGAGAGAGAGATGGAGAGAGAGAGAATCCCAGACAGACTCTGTGCACTGTCAACGCAGAGACCAATGCGGGGCTTGATCTCACAAACCATGAGATCACAACCTCAGCTGAAATCAAGAGTCAGATGCTTAACCAACTGGGCCACCCAAATGCCCCCATATTTCTTGCTGTTTAAAGTCCAGAAGCAGTGGGCTTTTCAGACCCAAATTTCTAGATTCCTATCACTGTTATTTGTACTTTCAACCTAGCCAATCCTTGCATGTTTATGTCTTCTTTATAATACCTTGCTAAATGCACTAACGCATACAATGCATGTGCAGACATTCTGGCTTTTTCTAACCTGCGGATTTAGAAGACTCTTGTTCTGGCTTCCAAGTTACTGAAGGCAACAATATTACCAAAGTTTCATCGTTGTGTAACATGGGTTTTTGTCTTTCTAGCCTCTGCTGTTTCCTCCCCTGCAGATGTTTGACCACTAAATCAAATCTAAATATTTTAGGCCTTTGTTATGGCAAAGTCCCACTTCTAGAATCAATTTCTAGTTAGTGATAGAGAAATAATTCAACCTGCCAACAACAGACCATTTTATACCAATATAGAATAGAGGGGGAAAACATAATTTATTACCTAGGAACCATGAATAGATTTATATGCACACATGGTAGAGAAAAGTGACCACCAAATATGCACAGCACTTAACTCAAATTATACAGTAAAGTGGTAGAAAGAGAACTGAAGACTTATTTTATCTCCTTGAGAGACAAGGGGGCTGAAGCTTGTGACAGTCTCTGTTCATCTTGTGTGAGGCCTCTGAGCTAATTCTTTTTTTTTTTTTTCCTAATAAAATATTTTTTTTTATTTTTTATTTTTTAATATATGAAATTTACTGTCAAATTGGTTTCCATACAACACCCAGTGCTCATCCCAAAAGGTGCCCTCCTCAATACCCATCACCCACCCTGCCCTCCCTCCCACCCCCCATCAACCCTCAGTTTGTTCTCAGTTTTTAACAGTCTCTTATGCTTTGGCTCTCTCCCACTCTAACCTTTTTTTTTTTTTTTTTCTTCCCCTCCCCCATGGGTTTCTGTTACGTTTCTCAGGATCCACATAAGAGTGAAACCATATGGTATCTGTCTTTCTCTGTATGGCTTATTTCACTTAGCATCACACTCTCCAGTTCCATCCACGTTGCTACAAAAGGCCATATTTCATTTTTTCTCATTGCCACGTAGTATTCCATTGTGTATATAAACCACAATTTCTTTATCCATTCATCAGTTGATGGACATTTAGGCTCTTTCCATAATTTGGCTATTGTTGAGAGTGCTGCTAGAAACATTGGGGTACAAGTTCCCCTATGCATCAGTACTCCTGTATCCCTTGGATAAATTCCTAGCAGTGCTATTGCTGGGTCATAGGGTAGGTCTATTTTTAATTTTCTGAGGAACCTCCACACTGTTTTCCAGAGCGGCTGCACCAATTTGCATTCCCACCAACAGTGCAAGAGGGTTCCTATTTCTCCACATCCTGTCCAGCATCTATAGTCTCCTGATTTCTTCAGTTTGGCCACTCTGACTGGCGTGAGGTGATATCTGAGTGTGGTTTTGATTTGTATTTCCCTGATAAGGAGCGACGTTGAACATCTTTCCATGTGCCTATTGGCCATCCGGATGTCTTCTTTAGAGAAGTGTCTATTCATGTTTTCTGCCCATTTCTTCACTGGGTTATTTGTTTTTCGGGTGTGGAGTTTGATGAGCTCTTTATAGATTTTGGATACTAGCCCTTTGTCCGATGTGTCATTTGCAAATATCTTTTCCCATTCCGTTGGTTGCCTTTTAGTTTTGTTGGTTGTTTCCTTTGCTGTGCAGAAGCTTTTTATCTTCATAAGGTCCCAGTAATTCACTTTTGCTTTTAATTCCCTTGCCTTTGGGGATGTGTCGAGTAAGAGATTTCTACGGCTGAGGTCAGAGAGGTCTTTTCCTGCTTTCTCCTCTAGGGTTTTGATGGTTTCCTGTCTCACATTCAGGTCCTTTATCCATTTTGAGTTTATTTTTGTGAATGGTGTGAGAAAGTGGTCTAGTTTCAACCTTCTGCATGTTGCTGTCCAGTTCTCCCAGCACCATTTGTTAAAGAGACTGTCTTTTTTCCATTGGATGTTCTTTCCTGCTTTGTCAAAGATGAGTTGGCCATACGTTTGTGGGTCTAGTTCTGGGGTTTCTATTCTATTCCATTGGTCTATGTGTCTGTTTTTATGCCAATACCATGCTGTCTTGATGATGACAGCTTTGTAGTAGAGGCTAAAGTCTGGGATTGTGATGCCTCCTGCTTTGGTCTTCTTCTTCAAAATTACTTTGGCTATTCGGGGCCTTTTGTGGTTCCATATGAATTTTAGGATTGCTTGTTCTAGTTTCGAGAAGAATGCTGGCGCAATTTTGATTGGGATTGCATTGAATGTGTAGATAGCTTTGGGTAGTATTGACATTTTGACAATATTTATTCTTCCAATCCATGAGCAGGGAATGTCTTTCCATTTCTTTATATCTTCTTCAATTACCTTCATAAGCTTTCTATAGTTTTCAGCATACAGATCTTTTACATCTTTGGTTAGATTTATTCCTAGGTATTTTATGCTTCTTGGTGCAATTGTGAATGGGATCAGTTTCTTTACTTGTCTTTCTGTTGCTTCATTGTTAGTGTATAAGAATGCAACTGATTTCTGTACATTGATTTTGTATCCTGCAACTTTGCTGAATTCATGTATCAGTTCTAGCAGACTTTTGGTGGAGTCTATCGGATTTTCCATGTATAATATCATGTCATCTGCAAAAAGCGAAAGCTTGACTTCATCTTTGCCAATTTTGATGCCTTTGATTTCCTTTTGTTGTCTGATTGCTGATGCTAGAACTTCCAGCACTATGTTAAACAACAGCGGTGAGAGTGGGCATCCCTGTCGTGTTCCTGATCTCAGGGAAAAAGCTCTCAGTTTTTCCCCGTTGAGGATGATGTTAGCTGTGGGCTTTTCATAAATGGCCTTTATGATCTTTAAGTATGTTCCTTCTATCCCGACTTTCTCAAGGGTTTTTATTAAGAAAGGGTGCTGGATTTTGTCAAAGGCCTTTTCTGCATCGATTGACAGGATCATATGGTTCTTCTCTTTTTTTTTGTTAATGTGATGTATCACGTTGATCGATTTGCGAATGTTGAACCAGCCCTGCATCCCAGGAATGAATCCCACTTGATCATGGTGAATAATTCTTTTTATATGCTGTTGAATTCGATTTGCTAGTATCTTATTGAGAATTTTTGCATCCATATTCATCAGGGATATTGGCCTGTAGTTCTCTTTTTTTACTGGGTCTCTGTCTGGTTTAGGAATCAAAGTAATACTGGCTTCATAGAATGAGTCTGGAAGTTTTCCTTCCCTTTCTATTTATTGGAATACCTTGAGAAGGATAGGTATTATCTCTGCTTTAAACGTCTGGTAGAACTCCCCTGGGAAGCCATCTGGTCCTGGACTCTTATTTGTTGGGATATTTTTGATAAATGATTCAATTTCTTCGCTGGTTATGGGTCTGTTCAAGCTTTCTATTTCCTCCTGATTGAGTTTTGGAAGAGTGTGGGTGTTTAGGAATTTGTCCATTTCTTCCAGGTTGTCCAATTTGTTGGCATGTAATTTTTCATAGTATTCCCTGATAATTGTTTGTATCTCTGAGGGATTGGTTGTAATCATTCCATTTTCATTCATGATTTTATCTATTTGGGTCATCTCCCTTTTCTTTTTGAGAAGCCTGGCTAGAGGTTTGTCAATTTTGTTTATTTTTTCAAAAAACCAACTCTTGGTTTCGTTGATCTGCTCTACCGTTTTTTTAGATTCTATATTGTTTATTTCTGCTCTGATCTTTATTATTTCTCTTCTTCTGCTGGGTTTAGGCTGCCTTTGCTGTTCTGCTTCTATTTCCTTTAGGTGTGCTGTTAGATTTTGTATTTGGGATTTTTCTTGTTTCTTGAGATAGGCCTGGATTGCAATGTATTTTCCTCTCAGGACTGCCTTCGCTGCGTCCCAAAGCGTTTGGATGGTTGTATTTTCATTTTCGTTTGTTTCCATATATTTTTTAATTTCTTCTCTAATTGCCTGGTTGACCCACCCATTCGTTAGTAGGGTGTTCTTTAACCTCCATGCTTTTGGAGGTTTTCCAGACTTTCTCCTGTGGTTGATTTCAAGCTTCATAGCATTGTGGTCTGAAAGTATGCATGGTATAATTTCAATTCTTGTAAACTTATGAGGGGCTGTTTTGTGACCCAGTATATGATCTATCTTGGAGAATGTTCCATGTGCACTCGAGAAGAAAGTATATTCTGTTGCTTTGGGATGCAGAGTTCTAAATAGATCTGTCAAGTCCATCTGATCCAATGTATCATTCAGGGCCCTTCTTTCTTTATTGATCGTGTGTCTAGATGATCTATCCATTTCTGTAAGTGGGGTGTTAAAGTCCCCTGCAATGACCACATTCTTATCAATAAGGTTGCTTATGTTTATGAGTAATTGTTTTATATATTTGGGGGCTCCGGTATTCGGCGCCTAGACATTTATAATTGTTAGCTCTTCCTGATGGATAGACCCTGTAATTATTATATAATGCCCTTCTTCATCTCTTGTTACAGCCTTTAATTTAAAGTCTAGTTTGTCTGATATAAGTATGGCTACTCCAGCTTTCTTTTGGCTTCCAGTAGCATGATAAATAGTTCTCCATCCCCTCACTCTCAATCTAAAGGTGTCCTCAGATCTAAAATGAGTCTCTTGTAGACAGCAAATAGATGGGTCTTGTTTTTTTATCCATTCTGATACCCTATGTCTTTTGGTTGGCGCATTTAATCCATTTACATTCAGTGTTATTATAGAAAGATACGGGTTTAGAGTCTTTGTGATGTCTGTATGTTTTATGCTTGTAGTGATGTCTCTGGTACTTTGTCTCACAGGATCCCCCTTAGGATCTCTTGTAGGGCTGGTTTCGTGGTGACAAATTCCTTCAGTTTTTGTTTGTTTGGGAAGACCTTTATCTCTCCTTCTATTCTAAATGACAGACTTGCTGGATAAAGGATTCTCGGCTGCATATTTTTTCTGTTTAGCACACTGAAGATCTCGTGCCAATCCTTTCTGGCCTGCCAAGTTTCAAAAGAGAGATCAGTCACGAGTCTTATAGGTCTCCCTTTATAGGTGAGGGCACGTTTATCCCTTGCTGCTTTCAGAATTTTCTCTTTATCCTTGTATTTTGCCAGTTTCGCTATGATATGTCGTGCAGAAGATCGATTCAAGTTACGTCTGAAGGGAGTTCTCTGTGCCTCTTGGATTTCAATGCCTTTTTCCTTCCCCAGTTCAGGGAAGTTCTCAGCTATTATTTCTACAAGTACCCCTTCGGCACCTTTCCCTCTCTCTTCCTCCTCTGGGATACCAGTTATGCGTATATTACTTCTTTTTAGTGTATCACTTAGTTCTCTAATTTTCCCCTCATACTCCTGGATTTTTTTATCTCTCTTTCTCTCAGCTTCCTCTTTGTCCATAACTTTATCTTCTAGTTCACCTATTCTCTCCTCTGCCTCTTCAATCCGAGCCGTCGTGGTTTCCATTTTGTTTTGCATTTCGTTTAAAGCGTTTTTCAGCTCCTCGTGACTGTTCCTTAGTCCCTTGATCTCTGTGGCAAGAGATTCTCTGCTGTCCTGTATACTGTTTTCAAGCCCAGCGATTAATTTTATGACTATTATTCTAAATTCACTTTCTGTTATATTATTTAAATCCTTTTAGATCAGTTCATTAACTGTTGTTATTTCCTGGAGATTCTTCTGAGGGGAATTCTTCCTTTTGGTCATTTTGGATAGTCCCTGGAGTGGTGAGGACCTGCAGGGCACTTCCCCCGTGCTGTGGTGTATAACTGGAGTTGGTGGGCGGGGCTGCAGTCCGACCTGTCTGCCCCCAGCCCACCGCTGGGGCCACAGTCAGACTGGTGTGTGCCTTCTCTTCCCCTCTCCTAGGGGCGGGATTCACTGTGGGGTGGCGTGGCCCGTCTGGGCTACTTGCACACTGCCAGGCTTGTGGTGCTGGGGATCTGGCATATTAGCTGGGGTGGGTAGGCAAGGTGCACGGGGGCAGGAGGGGCAGGCTTAGCTCGCTTCTCCTTAGGTGATCCACTTCAGGAGGGGCCCTGTGGCAGCGGGAGGGAGTCAGATCCGCTGCCGGAGGTTTGGCTCCGCAGAAGCACAGAGTTGGGTGTTTGCGCGGAGCGAACAAGTTCCCTGGCAGGAACTGGTTCAATTTGGGATTTTGGCTGGGGGATGGGCGGGGGAGATGGCGCTGGCGAGCGCCTTTGTTCCCCGCCAAGCTGAGCTCTGCCGTCAGGGGGCTCAGCAGCTCTCCCTCCCTTTGTCCTCCAGCCTTCCCGCTTTCTGAGCAGAGCTGTTAACTTATGACCTCCCAGACGCTAAGTTGCGCTTGCTGTCGGAACACAGTCCGTCCGGCCCCTCCGCTTTTGCCAGCCAGACTCGGGGGCTCTGCTTGGCCGGCGAGCCGCCCCTCCGCCCCGGCTCCCTCCCGCCAGTCCGTGGAGCGCGCACCGCCTCGCCGCCCTTCCTACCCTCTTCCGTGGGCCTCTTGTCTGCGCTTGGCTCTGGAGACTCCGTTCTGCTAATCCTCTGGCGGTTTTCTGGGTTCTTTAGGCAAGTGTAGGTGGAATCTAAGTGATCAGCAGGACGCGCGGTGAGCCCAGCGTCCTCCTATGCCGTCATCTTCTGGAACTCCCCTCTGAGCTAATTCTGAAGGTACGGTTTTACATAAGTAGAGGTTATTTGGCTCCTGACCTTAGAAATATCTCTGTAGTATAAAATCTGGAGACTGGGCTTAATCCCTACTGAGATTTATCTTTATTCCAAAGGTTAGAGCAAAAACTCAGATTATCATGTCTCCGAGGAAATACTAAGAAAAGAGAGAAAGAGGGAAATGGTTTCTCTGCCCTTTATAAATGGAGAAAATAATTTTCATTTACCCTTACATCAGTTAGGGTCATGATAATAAATGGACCTAATGTAAACAGCAGCTCTAAAACAGTGGACGTTTGTTTCTGGTTCACATAATAGTCCAGAGTAGGTGCTCCTGTTCTGCAGATCAGCTGTCCTCCACACAATCATACAAGGACCCATGCTGACAATGCATTCGCCATCTGCAAGTTATGGTTTACAGGATGACTCTGGCGGGTGCCATCCCAGTTAGCCATAAAATGGGAAAATAACATGGAGGAAAACTCCTGTTTCTTAAAAGCCTTTGCCTAGAAACAAGACCAATTTCTTGTGCTCACGTTCCATTGATTCAGTCATATGGGTACACGTACCTGCAACAGTCTGAAAAATGTGGCCCCACTCTGCCCAGGAATATTAATTGCTAGAGGAAATTAATTTGGTAAACAGCCACCTGTACCAGAGATTAGACAAAGCACGATGAAATAATAGAAGCTGTTGATAAATTCATTAAAAGGCAGTGCATTTTTAAAGTGTCCAGTCAGTGGTGCAACCCCCCAACCCACTTGGCTCACTCCTCCTAGGGTCACAACCTGGTCCCTGTGCTGGTAGCATTATCTCAAGGGACTCTTTTGTGTTCTGTTCCTCTGCTTATTTGGAGGAAGTCCGTCTTGGTCTGGATAAGCATGGTGCTGAGGGAGTCACTCAAGAGTGCTCTGTCCCACCTGCCCCGAAAGGGTCTGTTCTAAATAAATGGTCTAAGCTCAGAGTTCTTGAGTGCTTAGATCCCTCTGGCCAAGCCTCCTTCTACTTTAATTATCAGCCTCAGTCCATGATCAGGCATTTTATTTCTCTGCCACCCTTTTAGTAGACTTCGTACGTTTGAAAATGCCCACTGCTGGTCTCCAGGCATTCATTTCGTTCTAATGTAAGGACACTGAGAGCAGGAGCCTTGCCTGTCTTGCCCATGGTAGAGATTTCTCCGTCCCCACTATGGAGGCATTTTTGTTTAGAGATATGTACAGTCCCCAATCTATTCTACCAGTTTCCCATAACTTCCCCCTTTCTCACTTATATTAACCGTATGTCTTTATTCTTCGTATTTTGGTATTTTGTGACATCTGGGACCTTGCTGATCCTCAAGGGACTGCTGTTCCCAAGGTTAGCCAATTTCCTCTCACACCCATAACTTCAAATGCAAACCAACCAACCCAGAGCTCATATCCCCCACCTCCTCCTTTATCAAGCTCTCTCACTCCTGGCCACTGCCCATCTGCCCTAATTACCCAAGGTCCAGGGAATTAGACTTCTCTAGAAAGAGAACCAAAGGATGTATGTGTGTATTAGAGAGGGGAGGGGGAGAGACTTGTTTTATTTTAAGGTATTGCCTCATTTGATTATGGAGGCTTGGTAATCCAAATCTGTAGGCCAGGCTGGGAAGCTGAACCCTTAAGGATGAGCTGCAGTTTGAGTCCAAAAGCAGTGTGTGGGCAAATTCCTTATTATTCAGGGGGGGTCAATCTTTCAAGCCTTCAACTGGATAGATGAGGTCCACCCACATTATGGAGAAAAATTTGCTGTACTCAAGACCCAGTGATGTAAAAGTTAATCTCACCAAAAAGGAAAGAAGGAAGGAAGGAAAGGAAAGGGGAAAAAAAACCCTCCATAAGAAACATCCAGAATAATGTCTGATCAACTATTTAGGCACAAAGACTCAGCCAAGTTGACACATGAAATTAACTATCACAGCCAGGTAACTAAACATCCCCTAAATCCCAGAGCTCACTGAAATTCAAACTAGCCAAGCCTAAGCCTGCTGACCCTCATTCACCTGTTTCTTCTTACAGAAATCACACTAAAATCTCTTGTCTGCATTTTTCCTTCACTCCCTCTGCCTCTTGACTGACCCTGATGCTTCTCCATGTGGTCCTCCTGCATGGCATCCTAACCATTCTGTGCTAGGGATCTAAGAATACAATAAATCTCTTTTGTGATAGCTGTACCATGTGTTTCTTACCATATCTGATTAAAACAAATCCCAAGTGTCCCTAAAATATCCCTAAATAAGATGCTCTGGTATTTTTCCTACAGTGAAAGTTTTGTTCCTCGAAAACTATTTCAGATCTGGAATCA
Organism: Panthera pardus; assembly: GCF_024362965.1. NCBI lineage: Eukaryota > Metazoa > Chordata > Mammalia > Carnivora > Felidae > Panthera > Panthera pardus. The sequence goes on from NW_026526774.1 coordinate 232,491, forward strand.
AAAATCCTTGTCATTTCTATCACAGGTTAACACCTTTTACCCCTTTCCCTGATGTGCTAGTTCTTGCCCTTGAGACTCATATTTTTAACTAACAATCCAGTGGTATGTGATACCCCAAATATGAGGGCAAAACCATCCACTTCGTGCTTCTCTTTCTCTAAGAAGAGTTACCCTCTGAGGCCTAACCATACTCCTATTCGATCTTGAAGCCATATTGAACCCTCGATCCCCTGCACCTTTCAAATATAATCAACTGGCTCTTCCGATGGCCTAGCTTTTCTATAAGAAAGAACTTTGTGGAGATGATATTCAGACTTGATCCTCACCCCAAAGTTTATGTTTTAAAAATTCCATTGGGTTGGCAAGGCAGTGTTGGTCATACATTCGAACCTGAATAATTGACCTTCATCAATTCTTTGTATCTCTTTATCCCTTTACGACAACTGAGGATACTTGCTGTTGTCCTTCCACAGTATCTACACCCATGGTTTATAAACTGACTTATGTCTTGATCATTCCTTGCCCACCCCAATCCACCACCTTGCTATCTCTTGGTATGGAAGCTCTTCTGGTTTTCTACTATCCATTTCCACCCCCATAGCGATTGTCTGCTTTTTTAATGCCCTACTACATGCTCTAAGAAGCTCTGGCTTCATAATCTAAGCTCCTCCACAGATGGGCATCGTTGGTGTACTGGTTGGCACTTGCTGGAGAGAAAAAAGTTTGGATACTTCTTCCCTCAGCCCTCCTGCTTCACTAAAGCATTACTTACTGTTGTTTTATGTCTCCCAAACTCTACTTTCTAGAGGTCAGTCCCTCTCCTGGGGTCCCAGTTCTCATGGAGTTTCAGTGAAAGTAATTACTCCCTGTATCTGTCAACTCTGGAGAGGAAGGCAGTGGTGGTGGTGGTAATGGATTGCCATTGTTGCTGGTCTTCAGGTGCCTCACTTGATTTTTTCCTTAACTTGGCCCATATGTCTGGAAGAACCTTCATTAAAGTCTCTTCATTGGAAATATCAGAGTGAATTATGCTCCCTGACTCAAACAAGACCCTTATAACCTGCAACATTGTGGCAACATTGTGACAAGCCTGGTGAGAAAGAGAAAAACAGAATTGTGCCCACCTCTGACAACACACAATCCAGAGCAAACCCACATTTCCTTAAACTCTTTCCAAAATTGCCTCACCAAAGCCCAAATCCTATGAGTTCCCTCTGACACCCTCTTACTGAGACATCCCACAGTTCCTTATGGTAGGCAGCCCTCCTCACTTCAAGTGATAAACCCAACTTGTTCAACTACAGTTAGGCTTCTGGTGGTCTTTGACTATAAGGCATTGACCATGGAAATCACCTATCCTAAGCAGTCCATGTTCTTTGATTCAAATTCTCCATTGTCTTTGTTCCAAGCAAACCTGTTATACAGAAACCCCATTACAAAAACTCTCAAACTGGAAGATGACTGAGACTGCCACACCTAGAGAAATTATTTTTTTCTAGAATACTCTGTAGTCATCTAGCCCATGACAGTTCTAAAAAGCAAGACCATCCAAAGTAGACAACCACTGTACATATGTATTGCAGTATTTGATGTAAATGCATAGCCGCTAAAGGCAACTCCAGAGGATGGGGTTCAGGAGAGACTGGCAATAAGAGATATCCCCACCTAGAAGCTGTGACACTGTACTAACCAGTCAGGCCATCAAAATCCATTAAAGGCTATAAATATGATCTTGAGTTCTTTTGGTAGCTTGTTATCAGCGTGCTTCAGGAACACACAAGTATTTGAAATAGTTTCTCTTGAATCAGAGATGGAATGGGAGGCCTGAAGACCTGCATTTCTCCTCATCTCAAACATCCTAGGACCCTGTCGAAAAGATACATTTCAGATACTCTGCTTCCTAATGGCCAAGAAACCTTCCTAATAATGTTAAATGCTCTCATCAACGTGGCATATTTTGTAGGTATTAAACCCTATCCTTACCCATCTATATCAAAAAGACATAGCAAAACGATCTATGTTCACAGACTGCTTAGCTATCTGATCTCCGACACTGTCCCTCAGTTTAAATTCTTGGTTTGGAAAGTGTCCTTCATGCTTAGACTTGTGCATTCATACTAACCTGTCCATCGCATACCTCTCCTAGGCTAACAACAACTTGGAATGGTCAATAGGGCCCTAGAACATTGCAGATAATGGGACGGGCCAATCAATCCAGACCGTGCATGCTTGGCCTCCTCTAGACAGACTACCTGTTTTGAAACTAAGTACTGATTCTTCCCCCAAACTCCCTATGCCCAGACGACCACCTCTTCAGTAGCTATTTCCTAGAGTAGCCTGAGAGTCTTAAGAGGATGTAAAAGATAGTCTCCTTTGCACAACAGAACAAAGAATGTGTCAGGAAAGAATCTAGGATGGGAGATGGTACACAAGAAGCCCTTGGACCTGTTAAATCTTGGAGGCCTGTGACCTTGAGTCTTTCGAGGTCAACCGTATGTTTTTACAGTTTGCAACTCTAGCCACCCTCCCTTATTATTTTTGTCCACCCATTCTTACCACTTTCTGGTCCATTTGCCTAGTCAAGACTCTGTTTTGTACATCTCCTAGATCCCAGAATCTAATATGAGTGACCTGAATATGTTGTCAAAGACCCTCTGGACTCTTGCCAAAATCATGTTCAGCCTCAGAAATTAGACATGAGAATGTATGGGATGGGACATGTGCTCTGAAATTTGGTACCTCCCATCCCCGATGCCTGGGATGAATCTGAAAGATGCTTCTGGGAATGAGAGCATCTCCCTCATACCTGACTATAAAAAAGAGCCCTAAGATAAGCTCTAAGACAGACACATCAGATCTAAGGAGACAACAATATCTGTTTCCAGTAAGGACCCTGAACTGCTTCCCGCTTTTATTTTAGGCCACAGCCTCCAATTCCAGGTTTAGATGCTGATTCTGGTTCCCAAGCAGTGATATATTTGGCCTATTCTCTCTATCCTACTGATTTCAGCCTTCCGATGGAAGGTTATGTCTCCCTCCAACCTCTGCGTCTCAGGGGAGAGGTTCTCTCGGTCCTATCACAGGGAGACTCAGCCCTAGGAAGTGCTAGATGTACTCGATACTTTGAGGACTCCTGCTTAATAACTTCCTTTGCTCTTCTCCCTCTTTCATAACTTCTCCCTCTCATAATCTCTTCTTAAGACCCATCCAACCATCCATCCACTTAGCCAATCGCCCATTCAAAATTTTTAAGAATTACTATGCCCCAAAGACTGCTAGACTCTTGGAATAAGACAGGGTCTACATCATCAAGTCTACAATATAGTGGTGGAGAACAACTTCTAAAAAAAGAAAATCGCATAAAATGTGGTGTATGCTATAATAAGAAGTAGAAACAGCATGTTGTGAAAGCGGGCTGGCGACTAGCCGCCTTGCTTCCCATCTCCTTCATTGCTGTGACTCCTCTGATCCTGTACATCATTCTCCCCCAACACAGTCTCCAGCTCCTGAGCCTGCTGTGTGCATCACCACCGACAGGCCTCCTTTTATCCACCCACTTACTCCCTCTTTTCCTTGCATACCAAGTGATACCCCACAAGAGATCTATTAAAATGTGTCAGTCATTCCATGGGAAGGGCTTTAAAACAGATTTTGAGAGGCTGACTCTCAGGATGGAAAAATGTGTGTCGGGATAATGAGTTGTCTGTGTACATATACTATCTATTATAGAAAAGCGGATGAAGTAAAATACCAGCTGTAATTGCTCTCTTTGGGGAATGACATGGGAGGTGGGACAAAGTAACATTACTACTCTATTGACCCAGCACCATGAGTTTAAAAATGTTTCTGTGAGAATACCAAAACTGGATACATGCTACACTCCTACACACATATAAAAAAGACTTGAACTGAGGTGCTAGAGACAGTAACAAATAGCAAAGATGTGTACCTGCCTAACGAGAGCCATAGAAAGTGAACGTACAAGCATGTGTCAGTGTCCCCGGCCAAACCAGGCAGGGTCAAGACCCTTCACCTTGGAGTGTCCTAGTGCTTGGTGGCTGCCCAAACCTCCCTCACAGAGACTGAGCCAGGCTGCCCGGGAGTGCTTATCAGAAGTTCTTCTTATTTGTTTGATCATTTACCCACTCAACAAATATTCATAAAGGGCTCCTGTGTGCCAGGCACGCTGTTGGGCTGGCAATGCAGGTGTGAACCTGAAAGGCATGATCTGCGCCCTCCTGGAGCTTGTATCCTGGGAGCTACTCAGGATAGCTGGACGTAGGCGGAGCTACAAGGAGCAGGAGGTAATTATAGCAGCTCTAACATTTAACTGTTGTGTGCCAGGTGCTAAGTGCCTTCCTTCTATTCATTAATTTAATACTCATCACCACCCCATAGTGAAGGTTACTATCCTCCCCTCTTTGATTTTTATTAAATGTATGATCCTTATCTTACAGCGGAAGAAGCTGAAGTTCAAAGGAATTAAGCAACTTGTCCCAGATGATGTGGTTAGGAAGTGGCTATCTCGCCACGTCCGTGTGCTGAGCCACTGTACTCTATAAAAGTTGCACAACTAGAAAGCTGTGCCCCATCGCCCAGCAAAAGGAAAGGGCATCTCTTCTTCCCCTTCTAAGGCTAAGAGGTTGGCAAGTCAGGAGTAGAAGGAAGAGTGGGCAGTCCCACTTAAGGCCCATGACTAGTTAACTGGGGCAATACTTAAAAATGGGCATCTGCCTCACAGTTTCCTTCCCTAACCCACCTCATATTCTGTCTTCCACTCTGTCCCTCATCTTCCTTGCTTTGTTATTTTTTTTTAATGTTTATTTATTTTTAAGAGAGAGAACATGAGCAGGGAAGGGCAGAAAGAGAGGGGGACAGGGGATACGAAACAGGCTCTGTGCTGCCATCAGCCAGCCGATTCCAGGCTTGAACTTAGGAACCATGAGATCATGACCTGGGCCAAAGTCAGATGCTCAACTGACTAAGCCACCCAAGTACCCCCATCTTCCTTGCTTTAGACTCCTTTCCTCTTTATGGATTTGCTTTGCCTTCAGGCCTACACCTAGTGCTGTATTTCCACCTAAGAGCCCCAGTTTCCCATCTGGATCTCCTTCTAGTACTGCTCTCCATAGCTCCAGGTAAATACATTGGCTAAGGTAGTACAACCCCAGGGACCACATCCCGCAACTCTCCAGGTTCACCTGGCCCTTGGGTAGGACAAGAGCACAAAGGATCCCATGGGTATCCAAATACAATGGTCCTATAGATAGATACACTCTCCGATGCATTTAAAGCTCCAGGTAAAACAAAACCTTTGATCTTCGGTTCTTCCCTCCTGCTATAATCGAAATCAATAATGCGATGGAAGGTAATGTAGAGCTGTGACAGGGAATCTTTTTGGATTTTGTGTTGAGCTTGGCTTATGGAGAAGTAACACAGCAACTGTCTTTTTCTTTTTCTGCCTTTGTTAGCAACCCAAATCAGAATGACTTAATTTGTTTCTCCTGGTTTCATTTAGAGATTCGAAATCTTTTTGTTCTGGTTCTCTGCAAAATTTCATTGTATCTCTGGTGAGAATGTCTCTCTCCTGCCTTATAACCTTCTACCATCTATAGGAAGATAACATGGAATAAAGTTCCAGGAGAAAAGCCAGCACCTTTGTCACTCAACCAGAACTATAACGTGAGTCTTTGACAGATGACCAATTGATTGTGATTAGGGGAGTTATTTAAGCCCTGAAGGCCAAACTTGAAGGGTAAGAATTTTTTGGTTCCCAGGTCTAAAGCTAAAAGAAACCCATCAGTTGCTTGACAGTCATATTTTCTATTGTTTTTCAGAACACATCTCTTCTTCTCCCAGCCCAGAGAGGCAATGCTTTACAGAAATGGCATTCTTACCACTTTTTGGTTAATGGGGTGCTCTTCCACAAGATCTATAGAATGCAGGAACTGAGCCAGAAGGAAACTGAAATCACTCAGTCCAAAGAACTCATTGTCCCATTGGAGAAACCAGGGTCCAGAGAGGGGAGCTGCTGGACAGAGATTAATGAAAGAGCCAAATGGCACCCTACACCTGGAGTCTCACCGAGTCAATTGTCTTCCCTTCTGTTGCCTCTCTGCTGGTTCCGTATAATTCTTAGACATGTGGTGGCAGGCAGTTGCCCCCAACCAGCTGCACCCAGAGCTTTGTGTGAGTGTGTTGAAGGAGGAGGAGTGCTCGCGAGAAACACTTAAAATAATTGAATTATTAATGGTAAAGACGAGATCTGGCAGCTGCTGCTGCTACTGACGGCCAATCATTCTTGCATCTTTAGTGACATCTCATTTATCAAACAGCATGATAGGATGATAACTTCGCAGAATGAAAAATGCTGACTTTATTTTACCGTGTCTAAAAAAAATTACCCGCCTCTATCTTTTGGGGGGGAAAAAGTCAAAATGAAATACATGTTTTCATAATGTACAGTTTCACTTCTCCCTTTAAAATTCTTTTCATGACACATAAAATATGGGAGGGCCCACCTGCAAACTCACCACTGGGAACCTACGTGTATGTATACATACATCTCCACGTATTTTTTGAGGACTTTCAGAAATAATTTTGGATGGAAGGGTGTTAGGAGAGGAAGGAGAAGCTAAGCTTATTTGCCATCTAAAAATTAATTTAAAAGATAGTTGTAACCATGATTTCTTTTTAGTTAGGCATATACATTTTTGATAAAATTAATAAATAGCAACTGCAGAGCAGCATTACCCAAAAGTGGTCCATTGTCTAGTAATCCCATAAGACAATCTGTTAAAAATGGATTCTGTGGTCAAATGAATTTGAAAAGTGCAAATAATATAGTCCCTTGAAAATTTACAATCCGTATTAGCTTTTTATGGTTCTGAGATGTCCCGCTGTCAAGACAAATGCATTCCCAAGCTATTTTAATGCTGAGTCTTTTTAATTTTTCATGAAACATATTTTGGAAAACAATGTCATACGTAATACTTTCTAAAAAAATCAAGAACAAATATTGAAAAAAATATGCATACATTTCAAACAACGGAGGTAAAGGCAAGAAAACTAGCCTTTGTTACTGATATTGACAGTTCTAGACTCCTACTTTCGATAGATACAAAAGTGAGCATAATATAGGAAGTATAACTGTTTTCAGACATAGGACAACAGGCAGCTAGGAGTATGACACCTAAGAGAAGAAAAATGCTTTAAGTGAGTCCATGGCCAGCTGTCCTTTAGGCTGGGACCCTGTTTGGACAGAGTGCAGGGAGGGGAACCCAAACAGAGCAGTTTCACTCAGCTGAGGAGTAGAGACTGAACTTGGTGGTAGGCACGTTGGACTGTGGGAGAGGGTGTCAGAAGGAAGGAGTTGCACAGAGAAGGACCTCCAGAAATCTACCCAGTGGCTGGTCCTCTTGTTGTTGGCCAAATCCAATACTTATGCACCGGGGAGTTCAGTGCCACCCCAGAAGAAAAGAGGTATGGGGTGGCTATGAGCTCCTGGAAGGTTTTGGATTTCCCACAGTGCTGGGAGACTAGAGCTCCACCATTATGAGGAGACCCTGCTGCAGGCTGTGAGCTCTCCCTTGAGAGCCAGCCAGACTCTCATTCTCCACTAAGGGCTGCACTAAATCCCACCTAACAAAGCTTAAAAAACAGCCTCCAAAGGATCCAGCTGATCTGCCACTCAGTCACTTCCATAACAAAATTCAGCACTCCTTCCAGAAAGAAAAATATCCAGACTCTTAAAAATGAAGCATTTCCAATGTCCAGCATATAATATATATATATATCTTTCTCTTCTCTCTTTCTCCATATATATATATATATATATATTTTTTTTTTAAACCAAAAGATGTGACCCATAACAGGAGGTGGTGGGTGTGGAGGGGAACAATGGGAACAGACCCAGAGATGACCAAGGTGCTGGAATTAGCAAATGAGTGCCTAAAGCGGCTATAAAACAGGGGCGCCTGGGTGGCTCAGTCAGTTAAGTGTCCAACTTTGGCTCAGGTCATGATCTCGTAGTTTGTGAGTTTGAGCCCTGCGTTGGGCTCTGTGCTGAGAGCTCGGAGCCTGGAGCCTGCTTCGGATTCTGTGTCTCCTCCTCTCTCTGCCCCTCCCCTGCTCATGCTCTGTCTCTCTCTGTCTCTCAATAATAAATACATGTTAAAAATTTTTTAAAGAAAAAACAGCTATAGAACATACATATGTTTATAGATTTAAAGGAAGATGGACATGATAAGTGAACAAATGGAAAAAACCGAAAAATATAATACTTGACATAAAACCAAGAAATCTCCAATAAGCACGGAAATATATATTCCTTTCAAAAAATACTTTAAAAACATCTAGTGATTAATTACTTTCTATAAGAAAGTTTACAGCTTCATGTTTAGGTTTTGTCCTTGCATTTTGCAGATTCTGACGATTTGAAAGAACCCCTAGAGCAGTGAAAAGATCCTGTAAGTGTGACTGGAAAAGACATAGAAATTATATACAGATACAAAAATTAGAACTTGGCTGTTAACGGCAAGTTATAAATGATTCATTAGCTGGTTCAACTATGGGAAGTCAAAAAGAATAGTTTCCTTAGTGAGAAGCAATGAGAGAAAATATTTCAAAACTAAAATATGAAGCAAGCACAAGTCATAAAGATGGTCACCCACATAAAAGGAGTTTTATATAATTTTGTCTTCAATCAAAACCAGTTCTTCACATTTCCAGGAGACGTTTGTCTCTCTAGATTTAATCTTTCCGTATTACACCGCAAGTCAGAATGGTGAAGCTCTAACTTTCATGGACTAGCTTCTATCAGAAATCTTGTAAGGTCCTCTAAATCTTGGGTCAGGAAGGTCAAACAGGTATTGCTAAATGGTGTGTGTGTGTGTGTGTGTGTGCGTGCGTGTGTCTGTGGGTGTCTGTAGAGCAATTGTATCAATAGCCTGTGGATTCTCCTTGCAGGAAGAAGTCCTATCTTTATTCTTTTTTTAAATTTCTTGAAGTTTTTATTTATTTATTTTGAGAGAGAGAGAAAAGGAGGGGAGGGGCAGTGAGAGACATGGGGAGAAAGACAATCCCAAGCACAGTCTGCACTGCCAGGACAGAGACTGATGTGGGGCTCAAACTCATGAACCATGAGATTGTGACTGGAGCAGAAGTCAAGAGTTGAACACTTAACCAACTGAGACACCCAGACGCCCCTCTATCTTTATTCTTGGACAGAGACAGACACAACAAGTCGGGGGGGGGGTGTTGGGGAGAGCCGTGGTCCATCCTGAAAGGGGTAATATCTTCCCCTTAACATGGTTTACCATCATTAGTGCATGGTAATAATAAAAAATGACTTCTGGTTGGTTTGAATATTGTCTTAAAATTCTTCCACTGCCCAACCTCTGCACCTACACCACATACATACATCATATACCATTCCCTGAATATTTTGCTTATTACTTTCATAGGCCATCCTCAATTTAATCAGACATCTGAGAGTCAATTTGCAGTAGTCCTCTTATACTCTTAGCTCTAGAGCAGACTTCAGTAAGGGTCTGACTCTACCCAGGGGATTTAATCTGTATTATAGAGCCCTATTTTTAATCATTCTCAATAGACAAAGTGTTATGCATAGACCCGAAGGATGATTTTGTAGAAAAAATTGGTAAATTTAATAATGTTATATTATTATGGCAAATAAATCATTTTAAAATCCATTTCATTTGGGGTGCCTGGGTGGCTCAGTCGGTTAAGCGTCCGACTTCAGCTCAGATCATGATCTCACGGTCCGTGAGTTCAAGCCCCGCATCGAGCTCTGTGCTGACCCCTCAGAGCCTGGAGCCTGTTTCAGATTCTGTGTCTCCCTCTCTCTGTGACCCTCCCCCGTTCATGCTCTGTCTCTCTCTGTCTCAAAAATAAATAAATGTTAAAAAAATAAATAAAATCCATTTCATTTAAACCTCATAACCCTATTGTATCCTTATAGACACAGATGGATATTTTGCCACTTGACATATGATGAAACTAAGGTCCAGAAAGTAATTATTTAAAGTCACAAAGTTTGTTGGTGACTATGATTCTCCTACTGCCCAACTCTGTTTTTTTTTTAACTGAATCATGATACATCATTTAATGTCTATTCAAGTTATTCTTTTTAACAAGAGACTATAGAGAAAGGTATTTTGTAAATCTAGATTTTTATCCTTAATATTCCCATTTAGGCAGTAAGAAAACCAAAGCTCAGGAATGTTAACCAGCTTGACAGGATAGAAGGTTCAATGATAGCACAGGGACTAGAACATGGGGCCCATCCTTTGTTTACTGCACCATATGGCCAACCTGGACTCTGGACTCTAACAGGATTATTGATTTCCATAAGTCTTAATTACAGAGAATTTGACATCCAGGGATAACAGACTCATATATGGTATCTTTCCTTTGCTGCTTTAAACATCTTAGATCAAGCTGCAGTTGAATTGCCCCAGGGCAGGAAATTAAGCTCTATACCAAAGGGTTTAGCAGCTAAACCCAGGGGTGACTCCTGCATGGATGAAAGATTCTGGCCCACCAAGAATGGCTAGTCTGTGGCAACAGTGGGCCGACCGAAGAATGTGACCTGGAGGAAAGTCTGCTCTTCTCTGGCCAAAGGGATGGTGGGGGAAAGGAAGGTATCAAGGCAGAGACACAGTTGGGTGGAGGTAGTGGACAGGCCAAGTGTCCTGGCTTCTCACTCTGGACTTCAGGCTGTAGAAAGGAGGTGCATTAGATGAGCAGGGCAAATGTCCCATTCCCACATAAGACTCTGGAAAGAGATCTCCAGTGGGCTGAACTCTCCATACCAACCATGTCAAAATAAATTTGGCAACGTGCTTAGATAGGAGGAGGCCTTGATATTTGTTGTACCTAAGCAGCTCTAAATTCCCCCAAACAGGTCTAGAACACACCACATTATTTCTGCCTAAATGTTAAGCACTTTTAGATGATCTGAAGAAGCTCAAGAGGCCAGATGCCCATACGCATGCAGACCTGCACTGCTTCTTAGAGGGAAATCTCAGAAATGGCTGATTCTCAGGGCACATGACATACAGCAAGAGAAGGCAAAACTCCATAGTAGAGGCTGGACTGCTTGTTTCAGAGGACAGGGAGAAGATACGGCAGAGGAGAGATCCAGAAGAGTCTAAAATACTAGTGAGAGCTCAAATAAGGTGGAGACATCCAGGGACCATTGATGGGGTTTTGGAGTGGTGGAGGTCCGGAGCTGACGGCCAAGAAAGAAATCTTGAGACATCTTTGGTGCAAAAAGGTGATTTTATTAAAGCATTGGGACAGGATCCGTGGGCAGGAAGAGCTGCACTTGGCAGTGAAGAGTGATGGTTATATACTACGGAGTTGGGGGAGATAAAGGCAAAAGGGAAGCCTCCAGAAGGACTTTCATATGCTAAAGAGGATTCATAAGATAGGAGGTCTTGTACTGTCAAGCTAAGGCTACTTTCCCTCTAGTTAGGCATTAACATTAAGTCAGTACAGAGTTACTGGAGACATATTATACTCTGTATTTGCCTCAAGTATTTGTCAGTGGGCTGCAGGTTAACGAAATGCAATGTTATTTACATTTTCTCCTTGCCTTTGTTCTCCACATCACTATGGAGGAGAGGGTGACATTAGGGCTCTAGGAAACTGAGTCTATAGGTTTCTGGGGATTAAGCTATTGATAAAATTGCCTTTTTCTTGTAATTCACTAAGACATATGTAAACTGATGGAGACTCGTGCTGCATGACTGTGATCTCTATCAGTCAACCATTGGTTTTCCCCTTTCCTTTGTTCTTGGGTAGCCAGCAATGCCTGAGGAATGTCACACGTATCCCACTGTGGGGGTGACAAGGAGGGGGTTGTCAGCTTGCTTTATGCTTCTTCATCAGCATCACTAGGTTTAACCACACCCAGAGACCAGATGACTATAGACATTAACTGCAACCAGTGATGAGACAATGCCTCAGAGACCAGGAGATGGTCCAAGGAATCCTTGTGGATCTGATTTCTCTGCCTTTCTCACTATCACGATGTCCCATAATCTGGTTCCGTCCATTCAGACAAGCCCTTCAAACTCCCATACAATCTTCGAGAAACAGAAGGGAGATGTAGGTAAGGTATTTTGCCTTATAGCAGAATGTCATCTGAAGGGACTATCTAAATCATTGTGTCACATTAAGATTTGTTGTTGTTGTTGGGACGCCTGGGTGACTCAGTTGGTTGAGTCCAACTCTTGATTCCAGCTCAGGTCATGATCTCACAGTTCATGGGACTGACCCTTGCATTGAGCTCGGAGCTAACAGTGAGGAGCCTGCTTGGGATTCTCTCTCTCCCCCTCGCTGCCCTCCCCCTCAAAATAATTAAAATAAAATAAAATAACTTAAAAAAAGAAAAAAAGGATTTTTTTTCTTTAATTTTGAAATAATCTCAAACTTACAGGACAGTTTCACATATGCTACAAGAACTCCCCCTTTGAACTATTTGAGAAGGAGTTGCTGACATGATACCTTTTAACCTTCAAATACTTTTAACATGTCATATTTCCAAGAAAGAAATAAAATCCTCCCCCATGATCACAGCACAAACATTAAAATAGGGAGATTTACATCAATACAGGACCTCTATTTCATCCTCCAGCGCCATTCGGATTTTGCCAATTGTCACAATTATGTCCTTTATAGCAAAGAGATACAGTTCAGAATCACACAGGGCTTGCATCCTTAATTATTTCTATTTGGAATGCTTCCATGGCCTTGAAGCTCCTGAAGAGTGCACTTAGTTATTTGGTAGAATATTCCTGGATCTCGGTTTCCCGACGTTTCCTCACAATTAGATCCAGGTTATTCATCTCTGGCAGGAAGATCACAGAAGTCATGCCGTGTTCTTCTCATTGCCTCTGATCAGGTGGCATATGATTTTCAGTTTGCTTACTGACGATGTTTACTCTGATCACTCAGTTCAAGTCTGTAAAGTTCTGCTTCCCCCTTTTTTCATTAACAGGTATTGTGTGGGGAGTTACTTTGAAACTATGTAAATATCCTGTTCTTCCCCCACACTTTTGGCTTACTTATTTATTGACTCAAATTCCTATTTTTCAGTGGGTTATAATCCTTTGCTATCATTGCTTGTTTTGATGCTCTGTGTCCCTATTATCATTGTTTATTTTGATGTTGTGTCCTTTTGATATGACTGTGCCTTGAGCTCTTAGCTTTATGGCAAAACCAGATGCCTCAGGCTTTGCCACCCACTGTGCTCAGCAACCCCCCGCCCATGATTTCAGGGCTGAAATGTTCAAGAGAGGGAAGAGGAAGAGCTAAGTTTCCAGCTAAAGCAGACAAGTTAATTTTGATATCCCTTACCTCCTTATCCAATGTGTAGGACTTAAAAGGAGACAGAATCACTGCTTCCCCTCCGTGATATGAGTGGCAGCATGAGGGAATTAAAACTTCGCCATATGTTTATTATCAGGGAGACTTGTCTTTACACCTACCTGAGACTTCCTTGGTTCCTGGGTTGATTACTTATGTTATACCTTTTGTTCATTCCTCTGTAGGGCTTGGCAATGAATTTGTGAAACAGAGCAGTAACACGGATCTGTTTTAGGAGCTTCTGTAACCAAAGAATTGGTGACATTTTAATACTTTCCTAATGTGAGTTGGGGAGGTGGGCACACACACAAAAAGGTAACCTAGAGAGGTCACCCAAAAAGTAAACAAGCCCCAAATCTTGGAAATGGGGAAAAACTAACGAGCAAACCGAAGCTTGTCCAGGATTAAAAGGAGCTCTGGGTTTAAGAAGCTTAAGAAGCAGGGGGACAGTGTGGTCACAGATAATAGCATGTCACAACTATTCAATATGTCCTATAGATTATGGAGCAGGTGACAACATGTAGCACTTTCAAGCTCTCAAAAGAGCTGCTTTTTTTTTTTAATATAAAAATACAACCTGGGTTGTATAGTAAACACAATGTTTTCTGTTTTTTCTGTGGGGAGTGGTTCTTTGAAAGGTAATCATTTTCTAGGTTTTTACATTTCTGATACATTGGAATTTTTACTAAATATGTATTATTTTGTAATCAGAAAAAATTGTGAACATGTAAGAAATAGCAATAGTGAGGGAGGTGCCTGGGTGGTTCAGGTGGTTAAGCATCTGACTTTGGTCTAGATCATGATCTTGCCCATTCCGAGTTCAAACCCCTTCCCCTCCCCCACTCACGCTCTGTCTCTCTCTTTCTCTCTCAAAAATAAATAAACGTTTTAAAAAAAGAAGTGAATAGCAATAGTGAAATAATGGATGAGGAACTATGCAGTTTCATTAAAATGCTTATTTTTTTTTTTTTTTTTTTTTTTTTGCCTGAAGTATAATGTTACACTTGGTAAAATGTACAGATCTTCAGTGTAGAACTGGGGGGATGTGTATACATTCCAGCAAGCACCATTCCGGTCAAGATAGAGAGTATTTCTGTCCCCTAAGATAGTTTCCTTGCCCCTCTCACCAGCCAATCCCTCACCAAAGTAACCTCCACTTTGTATTGCATAGATTAGGGTCTGGAGCAGGCTTCTGCTCTGACTGGATCATTAATATACAATGCTGATCTGTGTAAGTCTCTCTTTCTCTGGGTGTCTTAGGAAATAGACTAAATAACCTTTATGGACACCTTCAGTTCTAGTATTCCAGGAGAGAAATGATAAGTAATGTATTTTCCTCAAGGGTCCTTAGTAAATGAGCAGTAAGAATTATCTCCCAACTTCCAGGTCTAACTTCAGCTACTAAGCCGTAGGGCTTCTGTATAATTAGTTCCTAAAGCTGTATCAAATAGACTCTATCCAAATGAGAAGGCAATAGTTAATTCTGAATATTAGATTAATGTTTCATTCATTCCCTTTTCACTATTAACTGCATGCTAAACAGGCCTTTGGCAGGCAATTGGCTCTGCTGAGGAGGCTCCTTGGTATAGCGGAGGAATAAAAACACAGGCCCAATCTCACTACATATAGAATCTAAAACAAACAAACACATAATTCTGAAGAATTAATTGCTGATTGCCAAAGGAAGGTGTGGAGAGTGGGCAAAATGCGTGAGGGTGGTCAAAATGTACAAAGTTCCAGTTGTAAGATAAATCTTGAGGTTGTCATGTACAGCATGGTGGCTATAGATAAGACTATTGTATTGCATATTTGAATGTGGCTATAAGAGTAGATCTTGAAAGTTCCTGTCAGAAGAAAAACAAATGTGTTACTTTATGAGGTGATGGATGTTAACTGGACTTATTGTGGTGTTTATTTCACAATATATACAAATATTGAATCATTATGCTGTTCCCCTTAAATTAATACAATGTATGTGTCCATTATATCTCATAAAACTGGAAAGAAAAAGGAAACACTGTCTGTAATAAAAAGAAGGAATTCTCAAAGCCACAAGAGAGAAAGAGGTTTTTTTTAATGTTTAATATTTTATTTTGAGAGAGAGAAAGAGAGAGTGGGGGAAGGGTAGAGAGGGAGAGAGAGAATCCCATGCAGACTCCATGATGTCAGTGCAGAGCCCGATCGGGGCTCAATCCCAGGAACCATGAGATCATGACCTGAGCCAAAATCAAGAGTTGGATGCTTAACCTACTGGGCTGTCCAGGGGCCCTGAGAAACAGAGTTCTAAGGGAAGAGAAAACTCATTTTCAGCTGGGAGATTAGGAGAGGATTCACAGAAAGGGTTGACCAGAGAGCTGGACCTTGAATGATGAGTAGCAGTTGGATACACAGAAATAGACTTTCTCATACATGAGAATGACACGCTTCATCTGTAGAACATTCTCGGAGTATTCTTTTCTCAGCAAGATGAATGGTTTAGTGCTGAGGGCCTCATAGATCCCACCTGGTTTATATCCGTGAGTGAGAAGGTCATCTTGGGGAAAACACGTTTGTGTAGCAGATTGACATAAACAGAGTTTTCATATGTCTTATCTAGAGATCAAGATATATGGAAAAACTCGTATCTACGAAGCCACTGTTAATTAGTGCTTCTGCTCACAACCCTCTAGCTGTGCTGTGTCTACCTGAAGGGCTGTCAAGTTTTCTGATTGGGCCGGACAGTAGATGCCTTTTACCAATGCCACAGGAGTCGCTCTTCTCCTGGAGGATAGTACCTCGTAAGGGAGTTCCTTCCTTCTATTGCTGGTGCGAGAGCTTCTTTGTGGATGTGACACGTGTATTATTGAATCCGAAAGCAAGTGACCCAAAACCTCACTTTCCCACCAATTTCCATGTTGAGAACTATGTCCTGAGATCTTCAGATTTGAGCTCATGTGGGGTGTTCCTCTGTGTGAAGAAAATCCCTTACTAAGGCATGTTACTGAAAACCACCTGGCCAGCCTCTCAAGGGAAGATTGGGAAAGAGCAAGTCACATTTACTGACTTGTCTACATCTACTTATTTCTTTCAAATAATATATTTTAAAAATGATTTGGGCTCAATTACCCACAACTTGAATTGCATCATCTTAATCTTTTTATTACTACTAAAAAATCATTTCCTTTTTAATAAACATGTTCTAAGCTCCACTGATGTGCTAGGAGTGGATACTCTGAAAATTCACAAGATGAAAGATCACAGTTTCTCTGTATCACATGTCCTAATTCTTGAAACATTCATCAAGCTTGCTCCGGGTCTGAAGCACTTTTCTAGGTGCTGGGGAAAGGAACTGGTGGGCCAGAGACCCACAGGAGTTATCTCTTACAATTCCTCTTTTTTTTTTTTTTTTTTGGATGAAGCAATTACAGTCAGAGTGGTTATAATTTAACCAAGGTCACATGGCTAGTAAATCGCAGAGCCTAGACAGGAGTATTCTCTCCAGGATTAGTAGGTTTTCCATTACAAATTTTAAAAATGCATTTTTTTCCTTTTTACGAGAATAAAAGCAAATCTGACATGTTTTCCCAAAATAGACTGATAGTTTGGTAGGCTAAGAACTGCCGACTGAGGACATTGTATGATCTCTTCTCAATAAAGAAGTGTAGATTACATTGGATCCAGCCAGATTTTTCTCACTGAAGTGTGTTCACAGAGCCATCTTGCACAGGTTGGGGTGGCGGGGGGTGGGGGGAGAGTCTTCCTTAGCCAGTTCAGTTCATTAGGAAAGAATATATATTGCTGAGAGCAAGCGATATTGCTGTGGGTTTTAATTTGTTATTTATCGATACCAAGTAAAAACTAAAAGAACTGTAATATGATTTGCTCCTAAAAGAACAATTGTGACTCATGGTATGATAGCACTTGCTATAGATCAGCTATGTAACTGGGACCAGAAATAGTTTGTAGTTACTAAGTGTTTTGTTCGGTTTTCTACTCCAGTCTTCATCAGTTGAAATGCGACTGCCGCTGTTATTTATGGTCTCTGTTTCTCCTCTACTTCCCCCAGTTTGAGTCTGATTTTAGAGGTTAGCCCTCTTTCCTCATACAACAGCTTAAATATGCATAGAACCATGTATTGCTTTTCTTTTTTTGAAGTGCTTTATTTATTTTGAGAGAGAGAGAGAGAGAGGCGGAGAGAGAGGGAGGCAGAGAATCCCAAGCAGGCTCCGCACTGTCAGCACAGAGCCCAATATGCGGCTCAAACTCATGAACTGTGAGATCATGACCTGAGCTGAAATCAAGAGTCAGATGCTACCATGTATTACTTTTAGAAACCTTGGTTTCCATGTTATTTATTTGCTCATGCAATAATTCATTTGTCAAACTCTGCTTAAGCATCCACTATGTGGTAAGGCCCTGGGCTAGGCACCGGAGCTACGACAGTCCTCAGAAAGAAGCAAGCAAGCTCTTTTTACCAAATGTCACCACAAACATAATAGAGTGCGGGGAGAGTTCTTCGGGGAACCTCTGACCCAGACCTGGAGGTGAGCAAAATGACTTCTCTGTCCTGATTCTGCAACAAAACTACAAGACCCCTTTGACCTTCCCGCATCACGTAGAACAAGAAATCAAGTGTCATAGCATTCAAGCGACCTCTTTTTCACTCATGCATGCAACGAAAGAATGCGATGGCCTACTGGAATCAGGCACTGTTCTTGGCACAGGAAACAGGTAGTAATGAAAAAAAGATAACATTCCTGTGCTCAGAGATTTTACATTTTAATGACAGAGGAAAGATTTGAACAAAAGCATATATAACATGCTGGGTGTCAATAAGCGCTAATAAGCAGACGGAAACAGGTGAAGAGGTATATAGACTAAGTTGGGGAGTGTGGGGTTGCTGCTTTATGGAGAGTAGCTGTGGAAGATCTTTCTAATAAGATGACTGAGATTTGAACTGAGGTCTAAAGGAAGGGAAGCAATTAGTCATTTCGAGGAATGGTATTTTCATCAGTGGGATCAGTAAGTACAATGACTCCAGTATGCCTGATGTGTTTGAAAAACGTATGACTAACGTAAAGGAAGAAGTGAGAAATAGATCAGGTTGGACTTTATAGAACATGATTCAGATTTTAGATCTGACTCTAAGTGTAATGGAAAGATTTAAGCAGAGCAGGGAGTTTTGTTTAGAAAGGATCATTCTGGCTGTGTTGATAAGATAGCAAGTGGCAAGGAAAGGGGTGGGAGAGTTCATTCAGAAGGCTATTTAACAGATCACGACTAGGTCATGGACTTGGACTAGGGTGGCAGGATGGAGGAGGTGAGAAATGACCTGATTCCGGGTATAGTTTGATGGTGGAGTCAACAGGATTTGTTGATGGATTGAATATGAGATATGGAAGAAAGAGAGGGGTCAGATGTCTCTTACAATGATGAACAGAACAGACAAGGGTCT
This sequence comes from Panthera pardus, assembly GCF_024362965.1. Classification (NCBI taxonomy): domain Eukaryota; kingdom Metazoa; phylum Chordata; class Mammalia; order Carnivora; family Felidae; genus Panthera; species Panthera pardus. The sequence continues at coordinate 251,320 of NW_026526774.1, forward strand.
GACCTTAGGGGGTTTATCTACTGGTGGGATAGGCAGCCAATAAACCAGCAAACAAATATATGTGATTACAGTTTGTGATCAGTACTAAAAAGGAAACAACAGAGTGCTATGCTACAAAATAACAAAGGATCTCTTTCAGTAGGGCAGTCAGGGACCATCTCCCTAAGGAGGTGGTATTTAAGCTACGAAGAAGAAAGAGAAGGGGCCCTCCATGCAAAGACGCAAGAGTGGAATGTGCCAGGTGGAGGCTCCGGTAAGCACAACAGCCCTGAGGTCCCTTGGCTGCAAAGCAGGAAAGCCCCAGGATTTGCAGCACTTCTGACCAACCCTTAAGCTTGTCGTTTTGTTTTTGTTTTCCCTAGTCTTACATGCTCTAGCACAACAGTTTCCAAGGTATGATCTGTGTACCCCAGAGTTCCCCGTGACCCTTTCAGGGAGTCCACAAGGTCTTAACACTTTTCATACTAACGCTGAGTCATTATTTTTTTCTTTTTCATACTAATTCTTTCACAAGTATACAGTGTTTTCCAAAGGCGACAGGACTTGTGATACGACAACAGGCTGATTCCAAAGCCGGTATGAGAATCCAGCTGTCTTGTACTGAGCCAGATGTTAGAGATTTGAAAAAAAATGGGAAGCAATGCCACTTTTACCACTGTGTTATTTTTGCCTTGTAAAACAGTTACTTTTTACAAAATTATTGTAAAACAGTTATTATTACTTTATACTAATAAACATTATGTTTATACAAAGGGCATTATTAATATTTTAAATAATAGATATTTTAAAAATCGCTCTGTATTGATTTCTAATAAGTGTCAATAGATATAGCTCACAAAAACAAAAGTTATTTGGATCCTACATAATTTTTAAGGATGTGAAGCATCCTGGGATGAAAAGTTTGAGAACTACTGCTCAGTATTAATGTTAACACTCTCAAATTCATACTTGACCTCTAGATATAAAATCCGCTTTGTACCTAGAACTTTCTTTAAAACACAATGGTAAGAATTGTGAAGACTACTTGAGTGTTTACTACATTCTAGGCATGCCCTAAATGCTTTATAATATTTTAACTAGTTTAATCCCTTCAGATAAACCTATGAAATGGGTACTTTTATTCTATCCATTTCACAAAGAAGAAGCCAAAGCACAAAGACATGAAAACCTGTCCCAGATCACACAGCTATAAGTAATAGAGCTAGGATTGGGACCCAAGGGCAGTCTTGCTCTAGAGGCACCATTCTTAACCATCCGTGGTAATTTAATGGGTGAACAAATAAATGAAGATTTAGCCATAATATTATGTAAACTTCACTTGCAGGGGTTCTCAGTAGCTCTGACTCACTGGGAGATCCATGTCAGGCAGGGTGGTGCTCGAAATATCACATACAGAAGGAGCCCGAGGCAGGTGAAAACCTTGGGCTAAGGAGTGCTGAGCAGCAAGCCCAGGAAATTCACCTCTGATGTCAACTCCCACAGGCAAGCATGAATCAGGACTAGGGTCAAGGCCACAAGGTTTAAAGCTGTGCAAAATAAAAACCTGCACAGCGAAGGAAACAATCAGCAAAACTAAAAGGCCACTGATAGAATGGGTAAAGATATTTGCAAATAACATATCAGGTAAAGGGTTATTATCCAAAATCTATAAAGAACTTATCAAACTCAACACCCAAAAACCAAATAATCCAGTGAATAAATGGGCAAAAGACATGAATAGACACTTCTCCAAAAAGGACATCCAGATGGCCAACTGACACATGAAAAAATGCTCCACATCACTCACCATCAGGGAAATACAAATCAAAACCACAGTGAGATACTGCCTTACACCTGTCAGAATGGCTAATATCAACAACTCAGGCAACAACAGATGTTGGCGAGGATGTGGAGAAAGAGGATCTCTTTTGCATTGTTGGTGGGAATGCAAGCTGGTGCAGCCACTCTGGAAAACAGTATGGAGGTTCCTCAAAAAATTAAAACTAGAACTACCCTACGACCGAACAATTGCACTACTAGGCATTTATCCATGGGATACAGGTGTGCTGTTTTGAAGGGACACATGCACCCCCATGTTTATAGCAGCACTATCCACAATAGCCAAAGTATGGCAAGAGCCCAAATGTCTATCGAGGGATGAATGGATAAAGAAGATGTGGTATATATATATATGTGCAATGGAGTATCACTCGGCAATCAAAATGAATGAAATCTTGCCATTTGCAACTACGTGGATGGAACTGGAGGGTATTATGCTAAGTGAAAGTCAGAGAAAGACAAAAATCATATGACTTCATTCATATGAGGACTTGAAGAGACAAAACAGATGAACATAAGGGAAGGGAAACAAAAATAATATGAAAACAGGGAGCGGGGCAAAACAAATATGGAGAACAAACTGAGAGTTACTGGAGGGGTTGTGGGAGGGGGGATGGGCTAAATGGGGAAGGGGCACTAAAGAATCTACTCCTGAAATCATTGTTGCATTATATGCTAACTAACTTGGATGTAAATTTTAAAAAATAAAAAATAAAATTAAAAAAAAAATAAAGCTGTGTCGGTACTAGGGACAAAACAAGGGAAGGAGTGAACTCAATCATCTCTCAGGAGAGTGGTCCCTGTCCCTCTGTTCCTAGGTGTCGCCTCTGCAGGGAGGGCTTGGTTGAGATTAGAAAAATTTCCTTCTCTCCTTCCACCCCACTCAAATAAGAGTGAATGAGTGAGTAAGAGGATTCCAGACAAACAATAGGGGGGAGGGCTGGCGTGCCCAGGACTCAATTTTATTTCCTGAAGGGTTCAAGGTTCATAGGTGGACCACTTGATTTAATGGCGTCAGGTTAGGGAAAATACCCACACCAGAGTAAATTTTACAGTAACACACTTTACCTGGTAGATTAAACAATCACACGTGGTTGGTAGACTTTAGCTTGAAGAGTCTAAATTAAGTCGTACAAAAATTCATAAATACACATTTATTAAAGTCAAATATAAAGACCAGAAGTAACAAAGGATAAAAATCAAATTATATTTACTGAGCGTAAATATAATTTGTAATGAGATTTGAAAAACGGTATTTAAAGTTTTTCTGCTTAGCAGAAAAACTGGATAATGTAATTACAAGGTGAAAGAGAATTTTTTTTATATGAAAACCCATGGTGTCCTCTGTCACAGGCCACATAACCTCTTTCTCTGCCTCCTTCAGTAAGAGGAGCGCAGCCTCACAGGGTCTGTATTATGCAAATGAAGTAATGGATGAGAGGAGAGGAAACTCAGAGAAACCTACTTGTTTTATATTGGAAAGAGATAATCTAACATGGATCCTCTCCTTAAGAGGTATTTGAAGCCTTCTACATGCCCCCCCATCCCATTCCCATCCCTAACCTACAAAGGCAGGTGCCATCTTAATAGTCTTGTCATACATGTATTTAGTTCTAAAGATACATTGTTTGGTTTTGCATGTTCCGAACATTAGGTAAATGACATCAGATAGTGTGTGTTCTTCTGCAACGTGCTTTGGACACTCTAGTCTCAGTTCCTGAGACTCATCTGTGCGGTGAAGCTCATTTTTCCTAGCATGCAGGATTCTAGTTTAGGCCTGAAGCCTATTTTCTTCGTTCTTTCTCCTTTCGACTGACATTTTGGTTCTTTCCAGTTATTTTGCTTTACGTGCACTGATTCTGTGGGGCACCTCGTACATGAATCTTGGTGAACACAGATAAGAATAACTTCAGAATATATATCTGGGACAAGAACTGCAGAGTTATGCAGGGTGTATGTTTTCAGCCGCACTCCATAATGTCATTTGCGTAATCAATTACTGAGAGAAATGAGCTAAAATCTCCCGCAGTGATGATGAATTTTAAAATTCCTCTTTGCAGTTCTAGCAATTTTCGCTTTATAGCTTGAAAATGAGAGATGATTCCCTCACATTCATTGTGAATTTGTGAATAATGATGTTTGGATTTATTTATATTGCCTTATATTGTCTTATTTTACTTTTTCTGTGGACTTTCCCCCTCTTTCCTAGATTTCTTTCTGATTTATTGACATTATGGTGGATTTTGTTGTTGCTGTTGTTAAAAATGGGATGCAATTATTTCTCTCCCTGTATGCAAATCCCTTTGGCAGTAAGACTGTATTTCCTTCCATCGAGGTGAAAGAGAAACTAATCCAGTTCTAAGTCTAGGCTGGGAGTCAGCAAACTACAGCCCATAGGACAGATCTGCCATGCTATTTTTGTAAGTAAAGATTTATTGTAACATAGCCACACTCATCCATTTACGAATTGGTTATGAATGCTTCTTGAAAAATAGTAGAGTTGAGTAGTTCCAACTCTTCAGTAGTATGGCCCACAAAGCCTAAGATATTTACTGTGTGGACCTGTTCAGAAAAAGTGTGCCAACCTGTGGTCTAGGTCTCAAGAGGACTGTCACTCATTCTATTGGAACTTGTCCAGTTGCCATGTGTATGAGAACAGGTAAGTCCACTGGGAGATGAGTGTCCATGTGGAGCAGAGATGAACAGTCCTGGGTAAGTCCAGCTCGTACTAGCCAGCCCCCAGAGACCAAGCCCCCAGTGATGTCACATATATGATCCCACCCAAGAACCATTAAACTAGCACGGGTTAGCAGAACTGCCTGATGAGCAATACACAGGTTCATGAGTGACAATAAATGATTGTTTTAAGGGGATATGTTTGGGGATCAGTTGTTACATAGCTAATAACAAAGCTATGGGGTTTGCTGTATTTTTTCTTTCATTTCACTTCTCCCTCTAGCAATTGAAAGTTATACTTTTATTCTGTTAGTGCTCACTCTAAAAACTTCAATGTGCAAAGTTTAAAGTAAGTCATGATTTTTTCCTTCTTCATAAACAATGCGAGGACCTCAGAGGACTTTAATGCTGATCAGGTGCTCCCAATTTACATGCTACTATCGTACAGAATTTTGGTTCTATTTTACCTATTTAACTCAACAAAATAGACATTATAACTATTATTTTATACTGTTGATTTTTGTCTAGATTTATTCATATATTTATCTGTCTTTGCTCATTATTCCTTCTTGCACCTTAACCTTTCTATCTTTTTGAATGTCTTTAGTAAGAGTCAGTTATTGGCACCTTTTCTCAGGACTTTTTCCTAAAATTATTTAATTTTACCCCTTAAATTGGAAGATACTTTTATGAAGTATACAATTCTGGATTGATAGGTTTTTGCTCTCAATACCTTGAAGATATTATATATATATAAATTTTCCAGCTGCTTCCAGTTCACTACTAATTCCTCTTAGAAAATCTGCCTTTTCTCTCTATAGGGATATAATCTGTCTTCTCTCTTTTTGTCTTTGTCTTCTGTTGTACTACATTTACTTGTGGATTTCTTTTTATCCTTATATATACTCTTCAACATTTGTTCAGTTTTCTGAAATAAGGTCTAGTGGTCTAGTTTTGTTTTTTTTTTTTTTTTTTTTTCGCTTATTTATTTTTGGGACAGAGAGACACAGAGCATGAACGGGGGAGGGGCAGAGAGAGAGGGAGACACAGAACTGGAAGCAGGCTCCAGGCTCTGAGCCATCAGCCCAGAGCCCGACGCGGGGCTCGAACTCACGGACCGCGAGATCGTGACCTGAGCTGAAGTCGGACGCTTAACCGACTGAGCCACCCAGGCGCCCCAAGGTCTAGTTTTTTAATACATTTGAAATACTTTTGGACACTAAGTCCTCACATATTGACTCTCTCCTGCTGCGTCTATGCTCTTCTTTTATAACTTCAGGTAGACATATGCCAAATTGTTCACTCTCTTCCATATCACTTATTCACACTCTCAGAACTTCTATTTTTCTCTCTGAGAAGCATTTGAATATTTTTTTCTACTTGCTGTTTACTGATTTTCCCCCCATTTATGTTAAATCTGCAATTTCTATCCTCCATGGCACCCAATATCATGCAATGCAAAGTATATCATGTGAAATACATTAAGATTATGGGGTGCCTGGGTTGCTCAGTCGATTGAGCGTCTGACTTCGGCTCAGGTCGTGATCTCGCTTTCTGTGAGTTCGAGCCCCGCCTCAGGCTCTGTGCTGACAGCTCAGAGCCTGGAGCCTGCTTTGGATTCTGTGTCTCCCTCTCTCTCTGCCCCTCCCCCACTCATGCTCTGTCTCTCTCACTCTCTCTCTGTCAATACTAAACACTAAAAAATTTAAAAAAAAAGAAATACTTTAAAATTGTGAAAAAAAACACATTAATAAATACATGAATCGATATGTGGATATAAACTTGATGTTGAACGATAGAGGCTCTGAGCTGATGAGTCGAAAATCTCTGAGGTCTTTGGATCTATAATAAGAATCTGCATGTTAACCAAGCATAGCCAAAGACACGGTACTTTTACCTAAAGTGTATGTAGATGATGGTGTGATGATTTAAAAAAACCCAAATATTTATGAAGGTATGGATCGCTGAATTAAAAAGATGTGGTCCTTCTCCCTGAGAACGTTGGACTTGGGTCCAAATAATATAAAGGCAAGTATTATTCTATCTGTGTAATATTTAAAAAAATTTTTTTAACGTTTATTTATTTTTGAGAGATACAGAGACAGAGTGCGAGCGGGGGAAAGGCAAAGAGAGGGAGACACAGAATCTGAAGCAGGCTCCAGGCTCCGAGCTGTCAACACAGACCCCGACATGGAGTTCGAACTCACGAAAGTGATCATGACCTGAGCCGAAGTCGGACGCCTAACTGACTGAGCCACCCAGGCACCCCATCTGTGTAATATTTTATGTCCAAAACAGGCTCTGCTCAGAAAAGATTGAAATCACTAACATAAACGTGTGTTGTAATCCTTATCACAAGTGAATTGTAGTAGTGTATGCATTTCCTGAAGAGATTCAAAGCTAAGTCTCCTTTTTGGTCATCAGCACTCACCATAAATGAATGATTCTCCTAGACCATTGTCTATAGGGAATGATCCTTCTTAGTGTAACACTGGCTGCACAGTTTGCTCTCTTAAGCTGCCTTTGCAACTCCTGGTCATTCCACAGGGGATGGCCTCTTTGTCACTCAGAATCACACGTCACTAAGGCTCCAATGAAACCACCAAAGCATAATGGGCCTAAAAACAGTTTCCGTCTTGTAATTTCACATGATCTTCACAAAAACTGGGATTTCTTCAATCATTTGAATGAACTAATAGTTAATAGGGTAAGGAAGTGTTTAGCTTTCAGAATGTTCATAAAAATGAACCAGATGTGATAAAAGTTCTGAAAGCACTACAGAAAGAGAAAAGTACTGTAAAAACAAAAGACATTATTTTCATTATCAAGGTGTTAATATTGAAATTGGTAACATATAGCAGCACAGTGAGCACTTGGCATTTGTTTTTCTTCCTTTGGGCAACTATAAAAGCTAAGAGAGTAACATTGTAAAAGTTTCTCCATAATCATTGTAACATTTTTAATTAACACTCTTTTTTTTTATATATACATGGAGAACTAATACATCACAGTAGCATTCAGAGAAATAAGACCTTATTTGGTTTTTAACCCTTGGAGAATTAACAAGTTCAAACACCATGGAAGAGTCAGGGATAAAACTACAGCATGTATTCACATGAATATATGTATTCACATATATTCAAAAACATGCTCCTTAAGCCAAAGAATTAAGAAAGGACTCATTTGAAAAACCACACACAGCTGCATGTTGGTGTGTAAGTTGCAGTCAATACTCCTTGGATATGATATGGGGATGATCCCCATTGTCCACATTAGCCTCTGCAGAAGTTTTGCTGAACGCTCTCCCCAAGGAGCATTTCTGCATTTCGTCTTTGGGCTCATACTCAGTGGTGGTAAATGGATTAACACAGCAGTCTCTGATAGTATGATAGATGAAGTCGGAAGAGCAATTTTCTAAACACCCTTTCCTTACTTGATGGATGCTTCCATTTCCATCTCTTCCCTCGGGGCTCTTTGTGTGCAAAATCGCTCTTCTGAAAGGAGTTTTCGCATGCTATTAGTACCTAGTGGATTTATGATGTCCTCTCATGCAAACAGTCTTTCTGCCATTGTGTGGCTAGAGTCTGCTCTGGTGTTCTACGCAAAATGCTATCCTACTTCCCTGATTAACAGCTTACACTGGGTTGACATTTTAAAGTATGAGACACAGTTTAGCTCCCCCAAACAACAATTATGTTCTAATTAGGCCCAAGTGCAGTCAAAACTCATCATACACCTTGAGAAACCTTTACTTTCTTGGACGTTCAGTTGAATCCTGTGGTACTCCATTGTTACCACCAGCACCTCAACCTTAATTCTACTAGAAACCCCAGCTGGGAGCAGAGTATACATTCTGACTACACTAATTAGCATGCAGTTCTCCTCTATGACCTCTCTCCTTTGAACCCAGAAGCACTTGGGCCCCTGTGATGGATGAGAAAGAAGTTGGCAAGAATAATGACAAAAACATCAAATTTGGGAGGGAGAAGTTTTTGGTAAACAGTCCATGATTTTGATGTGAGGTGGAGATTTTAAAATAGTTTGCATCCAGTTGAACTAATTATTTTCTGTTACTTTTTCCTCACCTTCTTTATTAAAAACATCCCTGGTAGCAGAGAGTCGAGGAGAGGGTTAGGTGCTTAAATAACAGAATTAAAAAAAAACAAATTAAAAATTGGGGAATCCCAGGACCAGCTTCCAGCTGAAGATTTTTGAGAACAATTTCCTTTCTGGCAAGTCCCCTTATCACCTGGCCATGGGAGGGAGCAGTAAGGTGACAGAAATGAATACAGACAGCAGATTCCTAAGGACAGCCCCTTCCTAAATTTTCCTGGTATCTCACAGACGGTAAGAAAGAGATCCAAAATTTCATACTCATGAATAGAATATGGAAATTTATTGAAAGCGAGAGCCATTATCTGCCAAAAAGTTCCTTCAAAGAAGTGAAGAAACATACACTAAAGAAAGGTGTGGTTTCAGCCACTGGCTGGGGACTGAGGCGCTGAAATCTTTTAAGTATCAACGCACCACAGAGTGGTCACCGTGAAAGACCCAGCGGAAGAGGACACATTATGTGTTATGTTAGTAAAAGATACCATGGGGATGTTGTCACGGACCACAAGCTCACCTTCAGTGCTCCCTGCAGTGAACTTCTCCTGAAGTCCAAATGCCATCCCCATAGGAGGAGGAGAGGAAAGGAGAATCTTGAACTGATAATATTTTAACCCACACTGAACTGGCGCTATTAGAGTGGACTGGACAGTTAGCCTGCTTTTAGATGGGCTGTGCAATGCCAAGTGAGATCAAACTGAGTTGCAGGAATAAAGTTCACCAGAGTCCTCTGGATTGCAGTAACTGAAATTTAAGATGCTTACATTTATGTTTCTTTGGCTTCTAAAGAACATAATAGGTTACCAAGATGAAGTCAAACAGTCCTTTTAAGGAAAATGTATTCAATATGGGGGATTAGAAGAGTTGGCAAGAGAATTATAAGAAAGCTTATAAAATGTTTGCCATTTTTAGGGAAATAGTAGATTCAGAATAGGAAAAACGTGTATGAAAGCCAAAGGGAACAGGACCTGGGACCGTTTAGCATTGAAAAATTTATAAACTTCAAGATTTTTAAGAGGCGATTCCACAAAAGCAAATTCCCATGAATTTTGGGACAATTTGAATACAAACTAAGCCTGAACCGTGGTGGAAGGAAAAGTACTGGCTTTGGAATGGAGAAGAAATAAGGATGAATTAGTAATGGGTTGTGGAATCTTAAAATGCCCAAGTCTACAATTTCCCTAATTTATACCTTGTATAAGTAACACGAGTCTGTCACAATACAGTCTGTGTGCTTCAACGGACTCCCTAGCAACTCATGAAAAATGGCAGAATGATGTTCCATCAACCCAGACAAAGGATATTTGCTGGAGGAAAATTGTATTGATGTGAGAGAAAAAGCCCTCAATGGTGAGGCCAATATATTCTGTTTAGATACTCCTCAGGATCACATTTTATTGAATATTACCATTTCACCTTTTGTTACTAGGGAAATATCAGGCTTAAAGCATATTTTCAGTGAACTGTGTATAGTGGAAGAATAATTATTTGAAAATAATTTTAGCTCTGGATTTAATGACCAGACTCTATTTCTCAACATGTTATATTAGAAAAACAACTAGAATTTAACAGCTTGTCTTTTTTTAAGATCCTAATTCCAAAATTGAATGCAGCTGCTTGTTTTTTACTGTTGTCTTGAATATTCTCTCTCTCTTTTTTTCCATGTATTTCAATATTTTTTGTTTTCTGAAAACAAAGGAATGGACTAAAATGAAATAAATCCAAAAACATTACCTCAAATGAACTTTAGCTCAGACATTTCTAGCAAGTTAATGCCATCTGGTACTAAAATGTGAAATTTACAAAACGTGGTGAGAACATTTCGGTCTCTATTGCTTCTCCCTCATTAGAAGGGAAGAGCCAGTTCTTCAGGTACTATTTGATATCCCTCGTTTGCTTTTCTGGGCCAAAGATTAAAAGCCTTTGGCTTGGGCACATGTGAACATGTTTTCCGGTCATTGTGTGGAAACTCTTGCAAAGTACTGAAGAAATCTTTCATACCTCAGTACTCTGAATAGCACCTTCCCCATCAAAGCATGCTTACCGTCCAAAGGAGCACCGGAGTCATTGGTAAATG